>NC_091454.1:41239539-41437039 GCF_027789765.1 Dendropsophus ebraccatus | reverse complement strand
ATACCTGTAGTGTATAGTTTGGGGGTCCTGTATACCTGTAGTGTATAGTTTTTGGGGTCCTGTACACCTGTAGTGTTTAGTTTTATGGTCCTGTATACCTGTAGTGTATAGTTTTGGGGCCCTGTATACCTGTAGTGTATAGTTTGGGGGTCCTGTATACCTGTAGTATAGAGTTGGTGGAGGTGCTGTGTACCTGTAGTGTATAGTTTTGGGGTCCGGTATACCTGTAGTGTATAGTTTTGGGGTCCTGTATACCTGTAGTATATAGTTGGTGGAGGTCCTGTATACCTGTAGTGTATAGTTTTGGGGTCCTGTATACCTGTTATGTCCTGTATACCCATACCTCCCAAGTGTCCCTCTTTTGGCGGGACAATCCCTACTTTTGACCCATGTCCTTTTGTCCCTCTTTGCCCCTTACATGTCCTTTTTTTTTTTTACCTAGGAATTAGATTTGCATTAATAAACCTTCAATGTTGCTCTAGAAAGTGTTTGGTTTCTTACTTTACCCAAACTTGCATATTATTCTATCATGTGGTGCAAGCTGGATCCTAAAGATTGTTATATTCACATGAATCATGTGACATTATGGCCGCTGTCGCACATGCAGATTCATTGAGTTCTATGGCCATTGTGCGTCTGTGTCACCTATATGACAGTGGGTACCTGCAAATGCGGACAGGAACTGAAACATTTGTAATCCTGTCTGCAGTTTTGGGTCCGCAATTACAGACAGCGTTACTGATGTGTGAATGCGACATAAGAATGCAGTCACACATACATGATCTGCTGGAGATTTGTAACTAAATACATCAATCTGCAGCAGATCCTGGATGTGTAAATGCAGCCTTAAATTAAAAAGAAATGCCTGGAAAATTTTCCTAGCATGAACCACAACTGTCCCTCTTTGGCCATCCAAAATGTTGAGAGGTATGTATACCTGTAGTGTATAGTTTTGGGGTCCTGTATACCTGTAGTTTCCTGTATACCTGTACTGTATAGTTGCAGTAGGGGGTCTACCAGTTATTTTTGTGGATCTGTTGTGAGGCAGCTGCCCTAGCAACTACAGCTTCCTGTGAAAGTGAAAGTAGTAATCCTATTGGTTGCTAAGGCTTCCAACTGCCGTTTCTGCTGGAGACCTGCAGTGCTAATTATATCACCTGTGTGTGCAGTGTGGAGATATTCCCCCTTCATTTCTATTCCCCTCTTCCCCCTCCCCTCCTGTACATCTGGCAAGTACGGGACCTTTGCTCTAACCTGCCCAGGCACTCAATGTATCTGCCTGCCAAATTTGGGGTCAAACAGTTCAGGTGTTTGGAAGTCTATAGGGGACAGACAGACTTTCATTTTTATGATATAGATGGTGTAAAGTGAAACTTGCTCAGTTGCCCCTAGCAACCAATCAAATTCGACCTTTCATTTTCCAAAGAGTCTGTGAGGAATGAAAGATGGAATCTGATTGGTTTCTAGCGGCAACTTTACATCATGTTTGATAAATCTCCCCCTTATAGTGTCATGTATGTTACCTGCAATATCACATTAGAGATTAGAATAAAAACTTTTTGTCCTATATGGATAACTATCAATCACAGCTCCAGTTTTACATCTTAAAATGAGCTTTGATTGTTTGGAGGGAAATTTTGGCCACAGTATCTACATTGCTTTTATACTGAATTGCTGTTGTTCTGCGTGTTTATTGTAATTTACTTTACTATAAGAAACTTGGGGATATTTCTTTAAATTAAGATAATGTTTGCTCTGTTACATGTGTTTCATATGCAGAATCTTCTATTAAATTGTATTCTAAATGAATTGCATTGAATAATGTGGGTGATATATAGGCTGACAATTTCTAATAAATGAGCTAGGAATACACTACAAGGCTGTGGAAAGGTCATGTCTAATCTCAGTGATCCTGTTAGAATATTAACTGACGTAAAGGCAAAGCTGTGATATCTTGGAAATAAGCTATTTATTCGCCTGCGTGAAGTGATACACTAAATTATGTGATATACATTATAATAACACTGCGAATGTGAAGAGGCAGCCAAACGCTATATTAGAATTACAGTTTACCTGTCTTCTTTATCTGCTTACATTGCAGCTTCTGGTAATAGACATGTATAATTCAGTGTGAAGCAAGTTTTTAACAATTGACGTAGTGGGACAGATTTACTAATTCTGTGTAAACTTAAAAGCTAGTGTGAACTTAGACCAGGCAGTCTGAAGAGGCAGAAGGAAATTCTCAGCTCATTGTCATATGTAATTATATGCTCCCCTAGGAGATCGAATTCAATAATGAAGCATGTGAGATGCTTATTCCAGGCCAACTCCTGGAACACATCAGTGATTTCCCAGCTCCAAAAAGTATAAAGAAAATTCTAACTTAACTGTTAAAAAAGAATGCACATTTGTTTTGTGCTGCATATTATATTATTGGATTAGACTCTCTATGATTTGGTATACAATGTTTTTATTGAGTTTAGAGAATTAGGCCGAACATTAAGGCCTACAAAATATACATAAAGAAAGTATTAACATGCATACGCATAGGGATGGCATATCAAAAGACACCTACACACTCTAGCCACAGTATACACCTTTCCAGTAGGCATCTCCCATCTACAACTATACCAATATAAACACTAATATCCACTGAACTGAACACCAACACAATAATATCCAATATAGACAGTATGCAAGAACTTTCAGAAAAGAAAAGGAAGAAGAGGGAAAGAAGAAATAGAAAAAGGGAGTTGGGGTGGGAATAAAGTTTTCCCTGCCCATGATTTGGACTGTATGATACATCTTATTGTATCAAGATTGGAATATATATATATATATATATATATATATATATATATATATATGTACTATAGCTATATACACCAGCCAGATCAGTGCTTTTATAGCTGAGAGGTGGTCGATAACTAAAACAAAGCGTGGTCAACAATGGGAAGGCATTTCAGGAGGAGGCGAGTTTGTTAAATGAATGTATTTGGCTAAATATTTATATGCCCTACTGGTTTAACTATGTTAGTTGAGAGAGTAATATCTAAGTTTCAAAAAAAGAATGTGCATTGGTGTGCTGGTAAAAACATTCAAACAGTTATTAACCCTATTGATGCACGGATGTCCGGGTCAAATTAATGCAGTGATCCCCCCCTCTAAGAGCCATAGCTCTTTTATTTTTCCACCTACAGGACTGGTTGAGGTGTCATTTTTTGCGCCACGATCTCTAGTTTTTATTTATATCATACTGGTATAACAGAATTTTTTTTATAGCTTTTAACTAATTTTTTTCTGATATATAGTTTAAAAAAGTCAGCAATCTTGGTGTAATACTTTTAAAAACTTTTTTTTATTACACTTCTATTAACACTTTTTTCACTGTAAAACATGCACTCATTAGATTGCATGTACTGATCTATGCTATGCTATAGCATTGCATAGATCAGTGTTATCAGTGATCTATGCATAGAGCCTGCCTGAGAGCAGACTCTATCCATAGATGGCCGTTCCGACAGGACGGAGGTAGGTGGATTACTCCCGTCCATTGGTACAAGCGATCGGAACCCCGCAGTATGTCAGCTTGTCCTGTCACTGAGTACCTTAAATGCTGCGATCGCTATAGATAACAGCGTTTAAGGAGTTAATGAGAGGCAGCTGCGGAATCACAGCTGCCTCTCATTATTCTCAGCTCCCGGGACACTCTCTCACTGCTGCGGTCCCACACACATCAGTCAGCCTCTGAAGTAAGGAACATAGATATACATTCCTACCGCACGGGGTATGTGCAGTAGGAACCTATATCCATGTATTACTGACATGAAGGGGTTAAAATAGCAGATATCATGCATTCCACCAACCCTTCCTGTATCAACCTGCTGCCTGAAGAGCTAACTCACTCAATTTCCTCCAAATCCACGATTTTAACTCATCTATTAAATGTCTTATTTCGATCCATAGCCATAGCAGACCTTTCACAAGCTATGAAGTTTTACTAACTGTTAAACACACAATACCAAAATACTTATGCATAGATCAGTATACTGTGTAACTCATCAGGCGAGCATAGTGCCAGCTTGTTCAGTTTATGTTATGACACAGCAATGTAAATAGGAGTGTCTGTGGCCAAAGCAGTCAGGGAAAGGAAGACTTAAGTGTGATGAGTTGGGGAAAAAGGGGTCTCCCAGTGAGGGGCCATAAGGGGGGGGGGGGGGTCACTGCAACCACAACTACGTGATTGTGGAAAGTTTCATATAAAAGTAGGAGGTGGTTTCCAGTATAGTAAATATAAATAGGCCACAGCTATAGACTGGGCAAAAAATGGCTGCTGGTAAGAGAGAGAGGGGTGGGAGAGCAATAGGTCTTTGTGTGAGAACTAAAGGCCCTATTCCACGGAACGATTATCGTCCGTATTCGGCCAATATCGGCTGCTACGGACGATAATCGTCCTGTGGAATAGAGTGCAACGATCAGCCAACATCGTTCATGTCGGCTGATCGTTGCAGTCACTTGTTTTTCAACATGTTGAAAAACAAGCGACTGATATAGCAGCGATCTGCTGCCGTCGCTCCGTTGAATAGGAGCATTGGCAGCAGACGCTGCTGTATCCTATGGGCTGCCCGGACGATCAGCGATCACCCAGGCAGCCCCCCCAGCACTCACCCGCTCACCGCAGGCGCATTGAATAGCGGCGGCAGCGAGCGGGGAACGAGGAGCAAACGAGCACTGAGAGCGCTCGTTTGCTCCTCTAGACGACCCGTGAAATAGGGCCATAAGAGGGATTAATATGCGGAGGAAAATACCTGGGGGAGGGAGAAGGGCAAGCCAGGGAGAGGAGGGGGGTGGGGGGTCATAGGTATATAGGGAAGGTAGCCTTGTCAAAAGCAGGACACATTTTTCAGATCCCTCCCATCCACCCTATTGTTTTGTTGTATGGTTCATGAAATTGTCATTTTATTATGTAAAAGGTTGTTGATCCAGGGATTTATTCTGATTGCCAATTTGGAGTCGGGAAGGAATTTTTTCCTAGTAATGGGGCAAATTGGCACCGGCCTCATGAGGGTTTTTTGCCTTCCTCTGGATAAACACATTTGGATTATACTGCAGGTTGAACTTTATGGACTATTTTCAATCTTAATAACTATACAGTACAACTATCATTACCCTCAGGAATGGACTCTTTTAGATTTCTAGATAAGGGGGCTTTATTTGCGTCGGGTCTCCCCGTTTGTTAATGTTTCAAATAAAATGCAGCCTACGCTGCAATGTTTTCCGCCAAAGTATGCTGTGTTTGTATCCATCTCCTCCTTATATACCCCCCCCCCCTTTCCCTGTATCCATTACCTCCTTGGCTGAACTTGATGGACATGTGTCTTTCTTCAACCATATTTACTATGTAACTATATTTACTATGTATCATACAGGTTCTTGGGTTACTGTAGGAGTGGGGTTAGCAGGTTCACCCCACAGCACTGTAAATAGGAGTGTCTGTGGCCAAAGCAGTCAGGGAAAGGAAGCCTTATGTGTATACCATGAAGGGGACTCTCACAGACCAGAATTAACAGCAGCGAGAGCACTAAAATCACATTGCTCTGATGGGCTAATTTTACTAAAGCAGGCTTTAAAAATCTTTTGAAATGACAGGTATAATTTAGGCATTCAGAATAGCAGAACAATGTAAGCAGGGGATTTCAAAAAGATCAGACCAGAAATAGAAGTGGAATTTGCATGTGTAAACAGGTGTCACAGCAACCTGAGGTTCGTCACAAGCTCCATCCCTGTTTCCATTTGATAATTTGGGGAGGGCTGGATGCCATTCCACTTTGTATGTCAAACAGCAGAAATAACCTAACCAGCCCTGTTCACAGTTATCACGGCAAAGCCAATGTGCTCTAAAATAAGAATCCTGATGGAATTACTTAGAAAATTGTGATGAATATAAAGCTTTTTTTCAGATATTTTCAGCGAGGCAAAAATAAACAATACATAAATGTTGAGTCAGTAGTAAATGCTTAAATGAAAAATGACTGCTGGTGACTGAGTCCCTGGCTGCTGCATTTTGCCAGCTGTATATTTGTTCTGCATTATTATAGTGGCTTTCGCTAGTTTTTCATCAGTAATGAAACTAGATCTTTGAAGAGTCTGATATATTTTCTGTACAGAACCAATGAATGAGACTATTCAGGATAAAGTGTACTGGCAAAATTTTAGAAAAAATTATGTGAATTGCATTCCTCTTTAAAATTTTAGGACCTGATCCTGCATGATTCCTTTGTAAGTCAAGCGGTGGCACATGTAACGGGACACTTGGCATCTGAACTGTGTATGATCAGGATTTATTATTCATTCTACATAATTTAATATACATAAAATAATTAACCAATCCAGCCCAAGTTTTAGAAATCAAGGGCTGGATTTACTGTGTTGTGGCTTATCGATAATAGTCTTTTTAAAACTAGCAGAATAGAATAGTGCTTGTCACCAAAAGTTTGTGCAGCAGCTGTCTAGATACTCACTAAGTTTCCATACATACCCACTTTCTTGTCTTCTCAGGCAGGGAAGCAATCTGCCTCTACTAAAATTAAATTGACTCCACTGGCCATTCCGCCATTCCTTTTAAAGTCTATAGTGTGAAATAAAACAAAGCATTTTAGTTTGTGGGATTTTATTATTATTATTATTATTATTATTATTATTATTATTATTATTATTTTATTTTTTATTTTTATTTTTTTTTTGGGGGGGGGGTAATCGCTTTGGAGCTATAAAAATGATACATCTATTTGTTGAGTTTAAAGGAGTACTGAAGAATAAAAATGTTTTTAAATCAGCTAATGCCAGAAAGTTATCTGATTTGTAAATTACTTTTTTTTTTTTTTTTTTTTTTTTAACTCAAGTCTTCCAGTATTTATTAGCTGCTGTAAACCCCACAGGAAGTGGTGTATTATTTCCAGTATGACACAGTGCTGTCCAAAGCAGTAGCAAATCCAAATAAAAAAAACTTACACTGCCCCTGTCCATTCACTACACTGACAGATGTGGCAGCAGAGAGCACCATTTCAGACTAGAAATAATACACTACTTAATGCAGGATGTGCAGAAGCTGATAAGTACTGTAAGACTTGAGTTTTTATTTTTAAATAAAAGTTAATTAACCCTTTAAATAACTGTGCCCACATGAGTGCAGAGACAACAGCATTGGATAATATTCCATATAAAACAAATCTAAAAATCTATAGGAATGCGTTAGGAATGTTTAAAAACACATAACATATTGTAATAAAAATAGAGGAGCCAAGTGGGCTTCAATAAGTTTTGTACGAAGCTGAACCATTGGTTTTGAATCCCGTTGACTCACGCTTCATGGAGAAGGTGGACACATCCCAAGGACCACCTTGAAAACATGGATACAGCCATAAATACGTATTTTACTGAAAATGCATGTTAGAATTTTTTTTTACTAAAAGACCAAATAGGACAACTCAAAATATTTTGAGTAAAATGTATCACAGACTAAGAAAGATGTGCGAGGGCTCCTGAACACCTCTGGTAGAACACAGATACATAGCACATACAGCAGCCAGTAGAATCACAATCAAAGTTTGTTTGTTTTCATCTCTAATTTTATTAAACATTTAAAACATTAAACATTAGAAGTTGACCCAGCAGATGGACAAGAAGAGTACATGAATAACAACATTTCAAAAGCATTTAACCCTATATAGCCCAGAATAGAAAAAAAAATGCACAAAAAATATATAAAATACTTGGAAGGTGAGGGGAATGACATGAACCCCATGATATTTCAACAAAGTTGGATTCTATCTATCTATACAAAAAAGAAGAAGAGTTAACAGTAGAAGAGGGAAGGAAAAACTTTAGAGCATCCTGACTTTTGCAAGTTAATTTAGTGATTAGAAATTAGAGCTCCAAATTGTGTAAGATTGGACAAGTTAGGGAGAGTGACTGTAGGATTAGAAAGAAAGTAGGTCATCTGCATATGCAGCTACTTTATGAATGTGACCTTGTAGGGAGATCCAGTAATATATAAATTACGTCAAATATGACAAAGAAAAAAGGCTCAAGGGTAAGGATAAAAATTAAAGGTGAAAGGGGATAGCTTTGGTGAGTTCCATTTCAAATGGTAAAAGAAAATGAGAGAATGCTGTTGACCGAGGCAGAGCTGTAGTAGAAGAGTAAAGAACTCACCAGTTAATAGCTTTGTATGCAGAAAAAAAACAACTCGGGTTTCCCAGCTTTCGCGGTGTATGATGATTGCTTTTAACTCCACCAGTTTCTTTTGTGTATATTTATTTCTGACAGTATGTTTTTGTTCCAATGTTGCTGCTGTTTGTTTCCAACATAAACATTGGAATGAAAACATGCTGTTTTAGTGCTGTTCATTTAACCCCTTCAGGACCAGGCTGGTTTTGGCCACTTTATAGTAAAATAGTTCAGTGTACAGTATTAGTAAGTGTACTCACTGTATATACTGATAGCAGCTCCCTGTCTACCTCATAGAGCTAAAATTAGACTTCCCTCTTCCCAGATGTGCTGCCCTGTTCTGTGGTGAGTCTGTCCATAAGATGGCTGATCATGGAGAAGCATGTGACCATGCCCTGCCCCCCAGTGTCCACTACTGAGCCTGTATAAGACTTTGGAGGACACTGGGGCGTGGCATGGTCACATGCTTCTCCTTGTCAGCCATCTTATGGACAGACTCACCACAAAGCAGGACAGCTCAACCGGGAAGAGGGGAATCTGATTTCAGAACTATGAGGTAACGCAGGGAGCTGCTGTCAGTGCTGTGAATACACTTACTAATACTGTACACTGAGCAATTTTACTATTAAGTGGCCAACCCCTTTAAGGACCAGAGCCAGCGTCATTACACATGTGGCAATATTAAATATGTGCCTCCCCCCCTTTCATCTATTATTTCATTGGAAGCTATAGGTATTATATGTGTTTTGTACTTTATTTATATTTTTATTTGTGTGTTTTTTTGTTTTTTTTTATACATTATTGTTCCACAATGGGGACTTCAATTTCTAATTGCTTGATGACAGGCAGATTACATTGCAATGCTAATCTGCACTACATTGTAATATGCCTGTAATAGGCAAAGGTAATCAGACTCAGCCTTAGGGTGCCTTTACACAGAGATATTTATCTGACAGATTATTGAAACCAAAGCCAGAAACGGACTATAAACAGGGAACAGTTCATAAAGGAAAAACTGAGATTTCTCCTCCTTTCAAATCCATTCCTGCTTTTTTTTTATTTTTATCAATTCTTTATTTTATTTTAAGAAGCAGAATTTTTGACAGGGTACAGTAAACAATCGCATGAGTTTAAGGCACGAGGCGTTTTGGGATGAATTGTCCATTGATATACAAAAATTCGTACAGACATATGAACAATGGGCATGTAAAGTAAGATCGATGTAACAAGAAGTATGGACAAGAAGTATCAGCTATTGACCTAAAGGTAAGTATATGTAGGCAATGTTTGGCATCACCGTGCCTATCATCATTGAGGGTAGTGACCCCAAGAAACGGTACTTCAGAAAAAACATGTGTTACAAAGAGGGCTAAATACATATAGACATGGACAGATACAAGAGGGATTTAGGAGGAAGGGGAATTGGGGGGGGGGGGTGAAAGAGTCGAGAGAGAGAGAGAGAGAGAGAGAGAGAAATATGCATGAATGACTAGTAACAGATAATCATGGCACTACGTTCGGTACATAGTATGTAATGTAATATTCCAGGTCTAGGCGGCGAGAGTATTGTCCATAAGGTAGTAGGAATGGTGTCTTCTTTCCAGTGGTAGAGTAATCTTAAAGTTCTTGCAAAGCAGGAAGCTTTGAGTCTCTGTGTTTTAGCCACGGTGTCCAAGTGGTAAGGAATTCTTTATGCTTATGTGAAATTGAACTAGTTAACTCTTCCATTCTGCATATTTGGCTTACTTTGTCATACCATTGGTTTTTTGTGGGTACTGTCTGACTTAACCAGTGGAGGGGCACTAGAAGTTTTGCTGCTGCAATTAAATGTGAAAAGAGCGAGTGTTTAGACATGTTAATGGTTTTATGTGGGCGTAGTCCTAAACCTATAGTTTCCAAGGTCAGCTGGACTTTGGTAGAACAGATCGTGTTTATTTCACTGTTTATGTCCAACCAAAACTGGGCAATTTGAGGGCATGACCACCATATGTGGGTTATGGTGCCTACTTCTTTTTGGCACCTCCAACAGGTATTGGAGTCAGACAAACCCATACTATATAAATGTTCAGGTGTTTTATACCAGCGGGTTAATAGCTTGTAATGATTTTCTTTTATTCTAATGCACCTTGAGAAGCCATGTGCATTTCCCAGAACCTGTTTTCTTTCTTTGTCAGTTAATTTTTTCTTTAGATCTGCTTCCCATGACATAAGGTATATGGGGTATCCTTTTACTCTGCTACGTAGAAGTGGTGTTGTATATGCAGCTAATTTGTGTTTTAGTTTGGGTCTGGTGACATAGAGCTTCTCGAGCCATGTTAACTCTCTCCATTTGTTGCGCATGTTGAGAAATTTATCACACATTTGCTGAATTGCATGTATATGTAGAAAGTGCAGGGCTTTGGTTGGAATTAAGGCCTGTATGTCGGGTGCATGCAATTTGTGCATATTAGGGAGAAGTTTAGAAAGAGGTATGTTTGTGAGCAAGTTCCATATAGAGTCATGAGTGCGGGTTTGCTGATCACATATGTATGGAAGGATCGAACTTGGAGCTATATGTGTCACTGAGTCGGCCACCCCTAGGGTTTTGTTATATTCTAGAACTATTTTCAGCATGCCTCTTAAGGGTGGGTTAGAGGTATTAGTTGTGTCTTGTTTAGTTATATGCCATAATGCATTTATACCTTTATTTCCTAGTTGTCTAAGTTCTAGCTCTGGACCAGTTAGTAAGCCTTTTCCGGATGTTATCTCAACCCATCTCTGAAGCTGGATTGCTTTATAATAGAGTGCTATATCTGGTAGACCAAGTCCACCATCCTGTTTCTTTTGAGTAAGTAGGTTGTGTGAGAGCCTGGGTTTTCTTTGGGCCCATAAAAAGCTTGAGAAAAGTTTCTTTCAGCTCAGTAGATAAGATTTAGGTAAATCCATAGGAAGCATTTGCAGCATATATAGTATGGAGGGTACAATGTATGTTTGCAGTAAATTTTTTCTGCCCATCCATGAGAGGTATGGGGTTTTAAAGGAGGTTAGTTGTGTTTTTAGTTTATTATATAGGTACTGGTAGTTAAGTGTAAATAGCTGTTTTAGGTCTTTGGGCAGGTTGATCTGTAAGTATTTTATGTGGCTGTTCTGCCAGTGAAAGGGTGATGAAAATTGCAATGTGGATGCTAGTGAGATCGGTACTGAAATATTTAATATTTCAGATTTGCTATAGTTCACTTTGAAATTTGAAAGTGAGCCAAAGCGGTCTAAGATTAGTTGGATACGGGGAAGTGCTTGTGCAGGATTGGTAATCATGACCAGCAGGTCATCGGCGAACGCCGCTGTAAGATGTTCATGGTCGCCTACTTTCAGTCCTCGGATCTCGGTGTCCCGCCTCAGCGCTTGCAGGAGTGTTTCCATGACCAATATAGTGTGGGGGAGAGAGGGCAGCCCTGCCTGGTACCATTTGTGATAGAGAAGGGCGGCGAGAGAACTCCATTGACCCACACCCTCGCGCTAGGCGCTGTATATAAAGTAAGCACAGCTGACACAAATTGTGCTGGGAAGCCAAATCTGAGAAGAGTGCGGGACATGAAGTCCCACGCCACCCTATCGACTGCCTTCTCTGCATCAGTCCCAAATAACAGCAAAGGTAAGTTATGGGACTTAGCATAATACATTGCATGTAAAACCCTAGTGGCATTGTGTTTGCCCTCTCTGCCACTCACGAAGCCAGTTTGGTCTGTATGGATAATGTCAGGAAGGAAGTCTCCCACCCTCCTAGCTAAGAGTTTCGCCCATACCTTCAAGTCTATATTTAGCAATGATATAGGCCTATAGCTGGAGCAATGTAATGGGTCCTTCCCTTCTTTTGGAATGATGGTGATGTGCGCCTCCAGGGACTGAGGCGGGAGGCGAGATCCTTCAAGAAGGGAGTTACATAAGTTTGTGAGGTGTGGCACTAGTATATCATGACATTTTTTATAATAGTAGTGATAGTCCATCGGGTCCTGGACTTTTTCCTGGTGGAAAGGAAAACAAAACTTCTCTCACCTCTTTTTCTGTGAAAGGTGAAGTCAGGGCTTCTTTGTTAGCATCTGTTAGTGTGGGAAGTTGTAAGTCTTTTAAGAAGTTATCTATGTGGTGGTCCCTGTCGTCCGTGAGTTGGGGATCTAGATTGTATAGTGATTCATAGAATTTACTGAAAGCTGAAGCAATTTCAGCTGTAGTATGTACTGTGCGGCCAGAGGCGGTTGTGATAGAGGGGATGTAGGATTTTTCTTTTCGTTTTTTTAATCATTGCAGATATTAGCTTTCCCCCTTTATCTCCATGGGCGTAAAGTCTCTGTCTAAAGAACAATGTCTTGGTCGCTACCTGTCTATTGAGAACGTCCTTCAGGCCTTCTCGTGCAGCAGTCAGCTGTTCCCATATCTCCTGTGAGCCTTCCTTTTTGTGTTTGGTTTCTAGGGACGTTATTAGTTGAAGCCGTGTTGAGATATCTTTTCTAGCTTCTGCTTTAGTTTTTGTGCCTAGTGCAATCAGAAGGCCTCTAAGATAGGCTTTGTGCGTTTCCCAGACTGTCACTACAGAAACATCTGGGGTTAAATTGATTTGAAAGAAGGTAGAAAGTTTGTCTGATAAGGAGTCAATGTTTTCTTGTTTGTTAAGCAGTGACTCGTTGAGTCTCCATGTCCAATCTCTTTTGGGGAGACATTCCAGGGAGAGTGTTACATATACTGGGGAATGATCGGACAAGGTTGTTGGTGCAGTGGTAGATGAAGAAAGGGAGGGTAACAGACTATCATGTATAAATAAATAATCTAATCTTTGATAAGATTTGTGGGGGGTGGAATAAAAAGTATAGTCTAGTGTAGTGGGGTGAAGTAGTCTCCACGTGTCTACTAATTGCAGGAGCCCTAATTTGTTATGAACTCTACGAAGCGCTTTTTCAGCCATACTTGAGCGCTTGGTGGAGGCATCTACTAGTGGATGGAGTGCAAAGGTCAGTACCTAGAATGATTGGGCCTTCAGCAAATGCGGCTAGTTCGTCTAATATATTCATTAGCCAAGATAGTGTGCATGTGATATGTCCTATTTTACCTTTCAAGAACAGTGCTCTACCCTCACCAGAATCAAACTGAGAGATAAATGTAAAAGGCAGGTCCTTCTGGATTGCGATCGTCACCCCTTTGGAGGCAGAATTATTGCTACAGCTGTGGAACCAATGAGAGAAATAGTTTTTAGGCAGATTAGGAACTCGTTCAGATTTGAAATGTGTTTCCTGTAGGAAAGCAATAGAAATTTTATCTCTTTTCAGTAAGGAAAACACATGGCTTCTCTTGTTTGGTGAGCCCAGACCAGGGGAGGGGGAGAGGGTGTGGAGAAAAGGGGGGGGGGGCAGAGGGTGGGGGGGAGGTGAGAGTTGGAAATGGTTAGCAGTTCTGATTGTGGAGAAATAAACATTTCTAATAAAAGTAACCTCTACAAAGGATAATAGAACTTGATGGAAAACTTTGCAGAACATGTCCTTAAGTTTGCGGGTGAGCGAGTATTATGTAGACTGGCATGGTGTTATACACCAGAGCAACAGCTCAAACAGTTCACTTCAATACTTCTCCTTTAAGTCGTTGCTCAGGCAGGGTCTTCTCCCATGATGTTGGTAGCGCTGGCTTGGGTTTTCTTAGCTCTGGGGGATTTCGACTTGTCCACTTTGGTCCACGGAGTCATCTTGGGAACTGATGGTAAGTCGTGACACAGTTGGACGGGTAGCAAAGATGGTATGTCCATGGGTGTTATGTTCAGTTTCGACCAAGCATCGTCGAGATCTGCTGGGGACCGGATGATAATGCGTCTATTATCCTTTTGGATTGAGAGTCCAAACGGGTATATCCAGGAATAGGCAAGCTTTTGCTCTCTAAGCTTCTGGAGCAGTGGTTGGAGTATTCGCCTCTTAGCTAGTGTGGAGGCTGCTATGTCTTGAAAGAGACGTATAGAGTTAGACTCAAATTGCACGTCACCCTCTTCTCTGCTGGCTTTAAGTACAGCTGCTGTGTCCACGTACCTTAACAGACCACAGATTACATCTCGAGGTGGTTCATTTGCTTTCGGTAGTGGTCTTAGGGCCCTATGCACCCTTTCGATTGCGATTTCAGCGGCTCTATCATCGCCCAGGAGGCTAGCAAATAACTGCGCCATCACTGCTGGTAGTTCTTCCGGTGCATAGGATTCGGGCAGGCCTTTGATCCTTAGGTTCTTTCTCCTGCTCCGATTTTCTTGATCTTCTATTATTAAGAAGGATCTGTTCAGCTGGTCTTCTTGCTGTTGTTAGGGTGAGGGCGACCGAGTCACAAAAAGTCACAGTCTCTGTCAGAACAGCTTCGGCTTGCTCCATCCTCTGTCCAATATGGCGGATGTCTGATTTTATCTCCACCAGCTCCTGTAACACGGGTGACAAAGCATCCTGCATGGACGTCTGTATAGCCCTTTGCACAATTTTCTTCAGCATAGCTTTAGTAAAGTTGGCGGTATCACTCACAGTTTGTTCGCCTGCCTCCGATCCGCTCTCTGAGTCCTCATGCTCACTTGTGGCTGCAGGGGCCATTTTGAGTTTGTATTCTGGGCTGTGTCCAGTCTTTTTCCTGAGGTATTTATCCATTTCCGCTTGTCCCTTTCCAACTCTGGGGGTGCTTGGGGTGTCTCTGGTCCTATCTTTGCCTGCTCTTCTCATTTTAGGGAACTTTTAGTGCCTCGGATAGTGGTTTTATGCCGCTGCTGTAAAGAGCTAAGCGATCAGGCTGCCATCCAGCTCTGCGGTCAGGCTCCGCCCCCCATTCCTGCTTTTGGCTATGACACAAGAGATGCATAACAACCATCAGATGCATAAAAACCATTGGGGCTGTGCTATCTTTGAACAGAGGGAGAATTCTCCCTCTTTTTTGCACTATAGATGCTGCACCTAATCTCAACTGCCGCGATCTGGGCTCAGCCCGAGTCCTAGCAGATGTGGCAGGTGGCCGGCTATTACTGACAGCCGGGACATATCGCAGATGGCGCGGGCACACCTTCTGTGCCACGTGGGCGTAACTGTTCCTGAGCAGCAATGTGCTGCAAAAGTTACGTCACATGTCTTGAACCTGTTAATGCTTGGTTTGGATCAACTTGAACTTTGCTTCAAAGTTCGGCAAACCTTCCAAACCGAACTTTTGAATCGTTCACTTATCTCTAATTACGGATATTATTCTATATTATGTGTGCACATGTCGTACAATTTCCCATCGGCTTCAATAGAGCACATTATTACATTAAAATACGGATATATTTTTACTCTTTCTGAAATCTCAAGCAAAAGCATTAGGTACCCAGATCCATTCAAATGGATCATCAAGCAATTTATTACCAAATGTACATTATAATGAGTATGTATATTGTATATGAAGTCTACATAATGAGTATGTATATTGTGTATGAAGTCTACATAATATCATAAGGCGTACATTATAATGAGTATGTATATTGTATATGAAGTCTACAGAATGTCATAAGGCATACTTTAAAGACAGGTGTTAAATGACATCTTTCACATACACATGAGGTAAAACTAATAGTACTCCAGCTAGTGATGTGCACCTTTTGATCTTGAGAGCACTGAAATGCTGAGCACAGCTGAGACTCCTGGAATGCTTTGATATAATTACTATCACATGAATAAAGATGTTCCTAGTGTAATACTCTGTATAAAATAATGTAGAAGACTTCTGATTACTGTAACTTCTAATGAATGTAGATTACTTAGACATTAAAGGTGAAGTGTTAAGAGTTCCTAATCATAGCTTTTTATTTTTTTTATTTTAGCCAAATAAAAATAGAAAATAAATCTAATAAACCTTTCATTTGAACTGATAAAACTAAACATATAGGGGTTAGGTGATTGATGAATCCTATGCTCAGAGTATTCGGAGTATGCAAAAATTTGTATTTTTTTTTTATTCTATTGACATACACCCTGCTCAATTGATGGTGGAGAGGAGTCATGGCGTGGGATGTGATGTGGGGATTTCAAGAGTAACTGTCATTTTAAATGGTTTTTTTTATTTTATTTTATTTTTGCAGATATCAGTAGTATAAACGATTTTAAGAAACTCTTTAAGAGGTTTTGTTAGGCAAAAAAGCCTCTTTCTGTACCTAAAAAGTAGGGATGAGCGAATTTTTGAAAAGTTCAGTTCGGTTCGATCCGGCGAACTTTCGTGAAGTTCGGATTCGTATGAACCGAACCTAAAACGAACCTTGCAATAACGGCTGAATAATTGCAGCTCCAATAGTGGGAGTCTGATAGGGTATAGTTTCGTTTAGTTGCAGTTGCTATTACAATGAAAAAAAGGGGGGAAAATCTAAGTGCAAAAATAGTGAAAAAAAATTAGCCAAGGTGTAAGTGATTACACGGGACATAGGACACAAAGTTCCTTAGACCCAGTAGGGTGGAAAACAGACATTTAACAGTGGATCCAGCAGCAGTAATTGTACTGTATTGGACCTAGTGTGGAGGAGGGGGAGGAGGAGGCAGAAGCACTTGATTGCAAACAGCCCAGTATGGTTCAAAGAGACTATTGGAGGAGGTGGCACCACTTGATTGCACCAAGCCCAGTATGATTGGGAACAGACTATTTGAGGAGGAGGAGGAGGCAGTACCTGATTGCACCCAGGCCAGTATGATTGCGAACAGACTAGTCATGGAGCAGGAGGATGTTCAGCCTTGGAGTGGTGGCCTGGGATTCCTCGCTGATGATGTTGGATTACCGCACTTTCCAGAATTCGGACGAGTGGGATGATGTCCTTGATGCCCGCTCACAGAGTCGCGTCCTCAAAAGGGATCAACAATTGGCACAACATGTTCGAAGAAACCTGTGCACTATGAGGTTTATCACATGTGCCATACAATGTGTATGACGCAGCCCTCCCTGTTGCACTGCAGAGAAAAGGTTCCACCCTTTGTGGGCTACAATACTTCACACCGTTATATGAATGGTTGAGCCAAGGTCAACTATCTCCTACCTGATGATCTGGAGGAGCTCCTGCCCACTGTGGCTTTGTTCACCCAGGCTCACAAAATGGAGGACAGCCTAAGAGCGCCGGGCCTGACATCGTTGGTAAGACACCGGGGAAGGTTGGACTGCAGTAATAATCCCTTGTACCCTGGTCTATTCTGTGACAAAAGTACAATTTTGCATCGCCGTTGTTATTTTACCAGATTAGTAACAAACTTTCTCAAAGTTCGGTTCAGCCCCGAACCAAACTTTTCCCAAAGTTCGTAACGAAACTGGTTTGTAACGGTTCGGTTCGCTCATCCCTATCAAAAAGCAATTTCCCAGCCACCCCCCTCCACCCCCCCTCACTTCTTATCTGTGCATTATCAGGCAAATCTGTCTTCATTACAGAGAAGCCAGTGAAGATGGGTTCTTCTGTGTCCATTATATATGAAGTGGGGAGGGGCTGAGGGGGATAAGTAAGCAGGAAGAGGAGACATGAAGATCAGCTTTTTGTAGACTGTCTGGGCACCTAAAACTTCAGATTCAGATTCAGAGGTCAGAAAGGTCAGTGCTTATCTAGGAACTTGCTGAAAGAAGATTGCAGGGTGTTGTGCTGTGCAGAACTCCTCCGTTCTCTCTCACTCCTCTCAGCTCCTCCCCTCTCCATAGAGCATAATGGACACAGAAATCCTGCTTCTTCTAAAATGAAGGAAACTCTTTTGCGGGGTGGAACAATGCCTTAGTTTCAATGGGATCCCGGCACACATCGTATATGCTCCGGCCTGGATCCTGTGTGGCCCCGCAAATAACTGACATATCAGTTTTCTGCGGCCGCAATTTATTGAATTGCGACCGTAGGAAACCCTGTTAGTTCACACTATGAAGCGAGCGGCTCCGGCCGCTCGCTCCATAGTGTGCAGGGGGGAGCTCTGATGCGGGCGGGCGCTGATGTGCCCGCATCAGAGCTCTGCGGACGGAAAGATACCGGCCGTGATGATCCGGGCAGAGACCGGCCATTCCGTGACCCAGCCGGGGTCACGGAAGGGACGGTTGTTCTCGGTGTGTGAACATAGCCTAGATAAGCAACACATTGCCATAACATTGTGATATGGCTTTAGTTTTTCACCTGGTGCATCGTTTTTGCATTTTCGTTTTCTACTCCTTGTGTATATAAGGCCATAGCAGCTTCATTTTTAAACCTACGGACCACATGAGCCCTTATTTTTTGCGTCACTGATTGTACTTTGCAGTGACAGGCTGAATTTTTACATAAAATATGCTGCGAAACAAGAAAAAATTTATATGTGCAGTGAAATTGAACAAAAACCGCAATTTAATTTTTTTTGGGTGGCTTCGTTTTTACGCAGTGTGTCCTATGGAAAAACTGACATGTTATATATGTTCCTTAAGTCGGTATGATTAAAACGATATGCAACTTGTATAACTTTTATATTAATTGATGGCTCGTAAAAAAATAAAACCTTTTACCAAAAATAAACGTTCCTTAAAATCGCTCTATTCCCATGCTTATAGCGCTTTTATCCTTTGGTCTATGGGGCTGTGAGAGGTGTGTGAGGTGTCAATTTTTGCGCCAGGATCTGTATTTTCTATCTATGTCTTGATTGCGCACATGCGACTTTTTGATCGCTTTTAATAACAATTTTTCTGGATTTGATGCAACCAAAAATGCACAATTTTGCACTTTGGAATTTTTTTGGTGCTTACGCCGTTTACCGTGCGAGATCAGGAATGAAATAAATTGACAACATTACAACAACATGTGAACACAGCCATAAATCTTCTTAGAAAATTTGCTTTTGCAGTCAACTGTAGTGATGAGCAAATATTCGATCGAATAGTAAGGTATTCGATCTATCGAATATTATCAAATAGTTTGCCGAATATTCGATAAATATTCAATAAGTGTTCAAATCCCCCAGCTTCCGTTTTTTACCTCTCAAGTGGTCGAATAGATGTTTTTCAATAATCGAATACTTGTTCCCATAGACTTTAATGGGATCAAATATTCGATCGAATATTCGAATATTCGCAATATATTCGTACGAATATCGAATATTCAAATATTTCACTATTCGCTCATCACTAGTCAACTGGCATTATAGGTTCTTATAACCGAGGTTCATTAAAGGGTACTCCAGAGAAAAAAAAATATATGTTTTTTAGATCAACTGGTGTCAGAAAGTTATACAGATTTGACAAAGCCACTGATGGGCAGAGCTTACTTTTTAATACATCAACTGATGGTTCTTTCCAGTCTGACACAGTGCTGTCTGCTGCCACCTCTGTCTGTGTCAGGAACTGTCTAGAGTATTAACATATCCCCATATGAAGCCTTTCCTGCTCGGTTCAGAGGTGACATCAGAGAGCACTGTGTCAGACTGGAAAGAATACACTACCTCCTGAAGGACATACAGCAGCGGATAAGTACTGGAAACAATTTACAAATCTGTATAACTTTCTGACACCAGTTAATTTGAATTTTTTTCCCCTCTAGGTTACCCCTTTAACCCATATTTACTTTTAAAACTCCAGTAGCTGTATCGGGCTCTGCAGAGCTTCAGATACCTTGTTCCATGCACCATTAGAGGCATGCAACATTAGCAATACTAAGCCTACTCTAATGTTAATTCTAGTGCATATAAGAATTAGAACAGACATTACAGTGGGGAAGCTGTCTGTGCCAATAGCACTGCAGCCGCAGCACAGTGACCCAAAGCAAGCAGTGATTGAGAGTTATCCCCACCTGCTCTGTGTCTCAGTGGAGCAGCTGCAGTGCTATTGACACAGACAGCTTCCTCTTCTCTAATGTCTATTCTAATGTTAATATTTATTAGAATGTACATTATTAAGATATGCTAAGTATCGTCAAATAATGCATGCGTTTATGTTGGGACCCTAAAACCCTGCAATTCTCCACATAGCCACAGGTGGCAGCAAAGGGGCAGTGTAATGTCAGATGTGTATTTATTAGAGATGAGCGAACCGGGTTCGGGTTTGAGTCGATCCGAACCCGAACGATCGTCATTTGATTAGCTGGGGCTGCTGACCTTGGATAAAGCTCTAAGGTTGTCTGGAAAACATGGATACAGCCAATGACTATATCTATGTTTTGCACATAGCCTTAGGGCTTTATCCAAGTTCAGCAGCCACCGCTAATCAAATTACGAAAGTTCGGGTTCGGATCGACTCGAGCATGCTCGAGGTTCGCTCATCTCTAGTATTTATGCTTACAAGTAAATATATAAAGAATACATGTTTAAAAATATTTTAAATGTTCTTTATTTTTTCTAGATTAAGCAAATGATAATAAATGAGTGCGCAGGAAACATGTTGCCTGATTAGTATGCTACTTTACATAACCAGCTTGGATTTACATCCTTTATTGGATATTACAGTCTGTGTGCATACAAATAGTCAGAAACCCAATATCATTACCTCCCAACTGTCCAAGAATATAAAGAGAGATAATTAACAAGTGACCTGAATAAAGCATAAAAAGGAGCCACAGAATGAACAAAATAAACATAATGTAGTATCTTTAGTAGGCTGGCTTATAGGTACGTTGATGAAGTTGCATACAGTACCTTGGACATGACCTTGATATGTGACAACAAGAAGAACAAAATGACATAGTGTCTTATCAAAAGTTTTTATCAGTCGAGGTATGAGTGTTCAGACGCTCTCCAATCAGGAGAACATTCGGAGAGCTCAGCAAATTCTCTTCTTATTCTGTCACATAAATCGTAAGGCTGCCTAAAATAAGTCTAAGTTCGGATAACATACATCGAAAGTGTATGACTGGCTTAAAGCGACTGTGTACTCACAATCTGCCCTCCACAAACCGCTTGTACTTTATTATAGTTGCTTTTAATCCAAGATCTGTCATGGGGTCTGCTTGGCAGGTGATGCAGTTATTGTCCTAAAAAAATACTTTTAAACTTGCAGCCCTGTGTCAAATTGGCCTAGCCTAAAGTGTCTGTGCATTAGACTTGCACCAGCCCTCCACACCCTCTTCATCACTACTAATGCCCCAGGCAAGTTTTCTCCTATTCATCACCGGTAAGAACACTGCACATGTGCTGCATCGTTAAGGCACATGTGCAATTTTCAGACAATTAATCAATAGAAAAAACCTGCCATGGGGCATTCCTAACGGTGAAGAGGGTGAGGAGGGATGGAAAGGCGGTGCAAGCTTGGGAACAGACACTCTAGGCCACGCCAATTTGACACAGGGCTGCAAGTTTAAAAGTATTTTTTTAGGACAATAACTGCATCACCTGCCGAGCAGACCCAAGGACAGATCTTGGATTAAAAGCAGCTATCTGTAGGTACAAGCGGTTAGGAGGGGGCAGATTGTGGGTACAGAGTCGCTTTAAGTCAAATAGGGTCTTTTTATATAAGTACATGCAATTGAGAACTAAGTGGAAGTATATTGTGTCTGTCCCAGGACAGATACCAAAATCAGTAAGACTGTCATGGGTCAATGGTTGGGTATAGAGATATTAGCTAACCAGATTTGTTTTGCTTCGTATGAAGCTAAACTAATCTGTGCTCATATCCCTCAGGCTGGCTGCTCCGTGCAGAGGGAGGATACCACCCGGGGACTACCTGGAAAATATGAATACAGCTATGGCTGTATCCATGTTTTCCAGAGATTTTCCAGGCATTTTCCTTGATGGAGGCAGCGTGACTACATGGTTCTACAGCTCGGTCTCAATACAAGGCACTGAGATTGAGAACTGAGTACAACTGTGGCCTTTTATTTTTTTCATGGCAATTAGAGCACATTACAAAGTTAACCTGGTAATGCACTTTAATTACTGGCTGGTCCTCTTTTCTATGTCTCCCCCCCCCCCAAGTATAAAAAAATATACTTATGTGATCACCACTTTTGGCCGCAGAATCTTTGGCCGCCGCCATTTTGTGTTGATGATGTCATCTGTAGAGGGAGGCTGGCCTAACTAGCGTCACCAGATGACTGAGCAAGATGTCTGCCATCTGACGCACTTTAGCCCCCTCTGCAAGGTCAGCAGAGGGGTGTGGTAAGTATAAAAATTTGCTTTTTTTTTTTTTGGCTGGAGTTGTACTTTAAAGGTTTTTGTTTTTTTTCTTTTTAATTGCTGCCCAGCCCAATAATCATAGTGTTGGAGAGCTGTGCCCTGCAGGTACTAGGGGCAGTTCACACACTAACAGGGAAGTGACTGCTTCCCTTTAGGTGATGTAAAGATTCATTCTTGTAAACATAATCATATAAGATGGGTCCCCCTAGAAAAAGTCTAAGGTTGAAACATGCGTCAGGGCTGGGCACTTATTAGCTACTCAGCTACATGTATACTTTATGCACTTTATTTGAGGACTTGCACACATTCTTCCTTTGGCCAAACTTCCTGTATCTGATGACTTCATGTGACCTCTTCATGTACTGTGATGTTATATACTTGCTGCACCGCTGTTACTTGCTACTTACCACGCAATGAAGATTTCAGACTTGTAGGCCCCCTTTTGCTTGTTCATCAGTCCTATGTAAAGGTTGTATGTAAAATACAGTATATTTCTGTATAATGTGTTAGTGGTTTGGCATCCTCTTGATAGGTAGTATAATTATCACGCCATAACCCACACTGTGCCAATAATATGTTTTGCCCCCTCACAGTGTATGAATAATATATTCCTGTTTGGTGGTTCTCTGTATACTATATATCGGTATGTAAATGTTTTTCTTTTTGCATGTTTAGCCCTAAGACCCATATGTTTGATATTTAAACAACCCCTTAAAGTGATATTTTTACCCCTTCCCCATTCAATATATACCTGTATAAAACTTTTCTTTGTCTTCTTTCTGCCCTAAAATCCTCTTCATTTTATCTGTCAACAGTGTCACCTGGGCGGGGCTTCACGGCAGTTGGGCCATCTCTCTCTTGGGCGAGGGGGCCTAACTGCCATGAAGCCCCGCCTAGGTGACACTGTCAACTGATGAAATTAAGTGATTTTACAGCAGAAAGAAGACACAGGAAAGCTTTATACAGGTATATATAGAATGTGCAGCATCTAAGCTAGTAGATGGTGAGGAGAAGCATACATAGAGTAAGGGGGGCTGATAATATCACTTTTAATGTGGCCAAATTTTCACATCTGGGTTATGAGTACAATACCTGAACCTCCTTTGGGTCTACTTTAGTATATGTAAACCATCATAAAACATTTTTGCCATATACTGAATGAAAACTAAAACATAGCTACATTATGGCTGTCTGAAATTAGCCTTAGGAAGAGGGCATGGAAAGGAGCCATCTGACATGCTAAAGAGAAGATAAAGGCAAATAAACACACCCAACCATAGTTGATGATAACCTTATATCTTGATATAACATAAAAAATATCAAGTCTTGATATTGATAAACTAGCATTCTTAAGGGAAGCAGTTAGATCTATGATATGCATTACGGCTTAGTTCTTGGCAAATGGAGTCTCAAGGTAGGTGGTATTCTTTGAAGTATGAATTTTACTGTATTTAGACTTTCCTGTGTTTTCTCCTTTCTATAAATCTGTTTTACTTTAAAGTATTTTGACAGTGTAGCCTAATTATATATTTTTTCTTTATAGTACTAATATATGCTAAATATTCCGCTTGCTTTATGATAGAATAATAGAAAAAAAGACCTCTATGTTTATTACCTAAAACCTGTTATAATGTAGCATGTTGTCACATTAAGATTTCATATTATTGTTAAAATAATAATCAACTATATGCCAATTTGCAGTATATAGAGAGGTAAACATATTTATTAACTGTTTGCAATTTGCATTTTTAATGCATTGAAATTAAAATGAGGCTAAATAAATTCAAAGTAAATGATGTTTTGGATAAAGAATACATGCAGGCTGATGATTATTTATATATGTTGATTGGTGTGTTAAATAGCTTATGCACCTGCTCAGGGAGCTCCCATGTTGATATAGCTTTTGCTTGGAAAAACTGGCAAAAGCTGATTGGGTTAAAACTTACAATGTATTGGGATGTACAAGTTAAGTAAAAGAGGCTATTTTTCTTTCCAGAAGAGCGTCCATGCCATAGGATATATGAGCAGTAGTAATGGACCTCTCAGTAGACAGGCATCCATTCCATTCTTTCCAGATAAACCTTTAGTAGGATGTGCTTAGGAAGCGGGAAAGAAAGAAGCCTGGCAAAGAGGCATGTTCTCTAATAAGATATATTACAAAGTTTCTTACCTCGCTTGTGCTATTGATCTATGTGAACTTTCTTGAAAGTGTAGGGCCTATTTAAAAAATAAATACGATTTTTCTGTAAATAATAGATAAGATTGAATCTCTTGTTCCTATGAGACTGATGTTTTTCTTACACTTAAAAAATTATTTTCTGTTACTTTATGATTTGTGTTGTAAATACATTTCTTTTTATTGGAAAAACTTACAGGGGCTTGATCCTACACATGAAAAAGAATAAAGAAGACACATTACAGCTTGAACTGTATACATTTTTATATACAGGCTTCAGTATAAATATACGGTGTTCAGACCGCAACCAATCTGGAGAAGGAACTGCCACAACTTCCGGTCTGATAGACTTTTTTTTTTTTATGTGTCTGTCCAAGTCACATAGAGTTTGGAGAGGGACACTCAGACCCTAATCAATTGAAATTGTTCATGCCTCTGAGACATATCAAAACTTTTTACTTATTTACAGTATAATTTTGTTTTTATAAGTATTTTTTTTTTTTTTTTAGATAGATAGATAGATCCTTCCTCTTTTTGCCTCTTATCTCACTGCACCACTTTTTCAATTCCAGTGACATAAAACAGCTATTTCTGGAGGCTAAGAAAAACCTTGTATCAATATAAAAATTTAAAATCACACTTTTTTTTCCCGATGCACTTTTAAGTGATCTTCACCTGCTAGTTTGGAGAAGTCATTTCTCACCTTTTATAATATTATTCTCTTCAGTCATTAGTGAGAAATGTTGATCTCTTTTGGAGGTAACACCAGCTGAGTAAAGGAGTAAAATAGTTGAGCTTTTTTTTTTTTTTATCTAATGTAAGTCAGGATGCAACTTTCCAGATGCAGCATTATCATGTTATTATTTAGATTTACTTTTTCTTGAAGTGGTGGTAACAAAATTTCTTTTACTCACGTATTTATCTTTTCAAGCCTTATAACAACCATTGCTTTATTGTGTAACCATTTACTGTTGGATTCAAGAAACGGTTAAAGACAAGTGAAGTGCTGGAAGAGTTTTGATTGATGTGTCTAATTTGTAGTGTCTCCATGGCAATGTGCAGCTCTTTTTAAAATCACAATTGCGGTAACATTTGTTCTGTTTTGATGTTCTAGCAATGACTGGAAAAAGGTCACAATGGTGTCATTAAATTGAAATGCTCTGTTTTCTTGCCACAGTCTTGTAATGTTTTACCTACTGGCTTGAAAAGATCAGATGTTTTATTTAATCTCAGTTTTATATCCATTCTAATCAATGATCTGAATAGCCTGGTTGGGGCATTGTTAATCTCTATAGCCTCAGTCGGTATAGTGCTCTTACATATTCAATGTTAGTAGATTGTTTGATGTGGTCCATTTCTTCAACTTAGTTACCGGCAAAAATGTGCAACTTAATCATTTCAGTATTATCCTGAATTATTCAGTTAATAAATTTGTAGCATTTTTAAGGAAATGTTTTTTTTTTTTATTATTATTATTTATTTATTTAAAAAAGCGTTAATTTAAGTGTTATTTAAAGAAGAGTTAAAGGGGTTGTTTGGCGATCAGCCTTTTTTAAATACATTGCTGCTGGTGCATACAACATACACATGTTATCCTTTATATTTGTAGAAAAGAGTATTCTTTAAAGTTAGGGTGCCTTCAAACCTTCCAGATGTGCAGCGGATT
Organism: Dendropsophus ebraccatus; assembly: GCF_027789765.1. Taxonomy (NCBI): domain Eukaryota; kingdom Metazoa; phylum Chordata; class Amphibia; order Anura; family Hylidae; genus Dendropsophus; species Dendropsophus ebraccatus. The sequence continues at coordinate 41,410,884 of NC_091454.1, read as the reverse complement.
TCACGTTGTGGATTCACAGCGAGATCCGCTGCGGATCCAGTCCCATTCATCCCTATAGAGCACATACTCGCAGCGGGATTGACATCCCGTTGTGAGTATGTGCGTTAACCCCCGCCGCCGAAAGCATACATTACCTGCTCGGTGACGCGGCTACATGTTAGGCTCCTGGCTCCGGTCCCGCTCAGCCAATCAGTGCTGCTGTGCTGTGAATCCGCAATGTGAAATCCGCTGCAGATCCTGTAGGTGTGAAGGCACCCTTAAAATAAAAGTACTAGTAATAGTAGTATCCAAGATATATTCAGTTTTGGTTTAAATGCTTAACTAATGGTAAATAACATTGGGGGTTATAGTTTAGAGCAGCGCTTCTCAAACTGTGAGGCGTGCCTCACTGGTGAGGCACAGCTCGCAGTCTGGTGAGGCGCAGGGTCCCGGTCTGTGTCCGACATCGGCACACAGCAGTGACTCCAGGATTTATGACCTGCTACGCGTAGGGGGTAGGTGGGGGAAAAATTACTTTTGTTTAGGGTGCCGGGACACTGCAATCACTCAGCAATGTCCCGGCACCTATCCCCACCGCCACTGCTCTCACATCCTTCCCCCAGCAGCATCTGGAGGAAGGATGAAGTCGGAGGATCGGGCTGCCGGATCGGAGGCTCAAGGAGGATATGCGGCAGCCTGGGAAATTCCAGGCAGGCTGTCTGAGGTGACTTGCACAGGTGGAGAGGAGATGCGGTGGCGGCAGGCTGCTATCCTCGCAGTTGGCCGCCGGACCAGCAGGGCCTCCAAGAAAGTCAGTGGCTAGGGGGGGGGGGGGGGTTGTGGTGTGCAAGGCTACCCCGCTGGCTCCTGCAGTGGATAGTGGACCAGGGGATGGGGCCCCCCATGTCCTACGGCTGACGCTGCTGCAGTGGAAGTGTGGTGCCACATCTGCCGGTCCACAATCCACTGCTGCAGGAGCCTCCGGCAGGGTAGCCCCACGCACCACTACCCCCTTGCTGACCTGGTTTCCTTACTGGAAGCTGGCCAGACCCCTCACATCCCCCTGCCCCCCAACTCAAAATCCACCCCCCTCCACCTCTTCTCTATCCCCTCTTTACCCCCATCATCTCCTCTCTCCCCCTCCTCTCTACCCCTATCATCTCCTCTCTCCACCTCCTCTCTACCCCCATCATTTCCTCTCTCCCCCTCCTCTCTACCCCTATCATCTCCTCTCTACCTCCTCTCTACCCCCATCATCTCCTCTCTCCACCTCCTCTCTACCCCATTATCTCCTCTCTCCACCTCCTCTCTACCCCCATCATCTCCTCTCTACCCCCATCATCTCCTCTCTTCACCTCCTCTCTACCCCATCATCTTCTCTGTACCTCCATCATCTCCTCTGTACCCCCATCATTTCCTCTCTCCACCTCCTCTTTACCCCCATCATCTTCTCTGTACCCCCTTCATCTCCTCTGTACCCCCATCATCTCCTCTGTACCCCCATCATCTCCTCTCTCCCCTTCCTCTGTACCCCATCATATCCTCTCTACCCCCATCATCTCCTCTGTACCCCCATCATCTCTCTCCCCCTCCTCTGTACCCTCATCATCTCTCTCCCCCTCCTCTCTACCCCCATCATCTCTCTCCCCCTCCTCTCTACCCCCATCATCTCTCTCCCCCTCCTCTCTACCCCATCATCTCTCCCCCTCCTCTCTACCCCCATCATCTCTCTCACCCTCCTCTCTCCCCCCATCATCTCCTCTCTCCCCCTCAACCTCCTCTATACCTCCATCATCTCCTCTCTCCCCCTCCACCTCCTCTGTACCCCCACCATCTCCTCTCTCTCCCTCCTCTGTACCCCATCATATCCTCTCTACCTCCGTCATCTCCTCTGTACCCTCATCATCTCCTCTCTCCCCCTTCCTCTATACCCCATCATATCCTCTCTACCCCCATCATCTCCCCTGTACCCCCATCATCTCTCTCCCCCTCCTCTCTATTTCCATCATCTCTCTCCCCTCCTCTCTACCCCATCATCTCCTCTCTCCCCCTCCTCTTTACCCCCATCATCTTCTCTGTACCCCCATCATCTCCTCTGTACCCCCATCATCTCCTCTGTACCCCCATCATCTCCTCTCTCCCCCTCCTCTGTATCCCATCATATCCTCTCTATCCCCATCATCTTCTCTGTACCACCACCATCTCCTTTGTACCCCCATAATCTCCTCTCTCCCCCTCCTCTGTACCCCATCATATCCTCTCTACCCCCATCATCTTCTCTGTACCCCCATCATCTCCTCTGTACCCTCATCATCTCCTCTCCCCCCCCTCCTCTGTACCCCATCATATCCTCTCTACCCCCATCATCTTCTCTGTACCCTTATCATCTCCTCTCTCCCCCTCCTCTGTACCCCATCATATCCTCTCTACCCCATCATCTCCTCTGTACCCCCATCATCTGTCTATCCCCCTCCTCTCTACCCCCATCATCTCCTCTCTCCCCCTCCACCTCCTCTCTACCCCCTTTACTTCCTCTCTCCCCATCATCTCTTCTTTCCCTCCTCGCTCCCCCTCACCCCCTTTACCTCCTCTCTCCATCTCCCCCTTTACCTCCTCTCCCCCCTCACCTCCATTACCTTTCCCCCATCATCTCCTCTTTCCCTCCTCCTCTCTCCCCCTCACCCCCTCTCTTGTCCTCTCCCCATCACCTCCTCTTTCCCTTCTCTCTCCCCCTCACCCCCTTTACCTCCTCTCTCTTCATCTCCCCCTTTACCTCCTCTCTCCCCCATCACCTCCTCTTTCTCTTCTCCTCTCTCCCCCTCACCCCTTTTACCTCCTCTCTCTTCCTCTCCCCCTTCACTTCCTCTCTCTTCCTCTTTCCTTCTCTCCCCCCTCTTTCCCCTTGGACCTCACTCTGCACACCAGGCCTGGACGTAATTTGTCCTGTGGCTCAAAAGCTGGAGAAGAGAGGGAGACCCGCTCCCTGCCCAGATTAGGCGAGTATGACTCGTGTGTGTTTGTGTGTGTGTGTGTAAGCTGCCAGATGGGTTATGGAGAAAGAAATGCTGCATTGTGGGGCTGGTATACAGGTGATGCAGTATGTGGTGATGGGTTACTGCAGGTGAAGCAGTATTTTCTGCACTGTACTGGTGGTTTACTAAAGGTGGAGCAACATTTATTTCTGCACTTGGTGTTGTTTTGACGCTGCTCTGGGATATTATGTGCACTACGTGGCGGTATCTGGTGCTTCATAGTTGTATATGTTTGTTGGTGAGGCCCGAGCATCAACATGGATTGCCGGGTGAGGCCCAAGAACAAAAAGTTTGAGAAGCACTGTTTTAGAGTAATAATTTACTATTGAATTATGTTTTATTGAAAGGTTTAATTAGATGTGCATGTACAGTGTATCAATATAAGCCACTATTAGTGATAGAAAATATTAATTATGTGTGTACTGCCTCCCAACACATGAAAACAATACTAGAACCTCTCTCACTCTGCTGCTGCTCTCCCTATAGGGTCTTCTTGTCCCTGCTATCATTTTAGTTCTATCAGCTTCCAATAATGTCGCTTTCCACTGCTTAGCTCTGTGATTGGATGAGTGGGAAGCAGGACGTCATCAAAAGCTGAAAGAAGGTGATCGCAACTAGGACCAGAAGATACATATACTTTGACCAGAGGGGGAGATTTATCAACCATAGTGTAAAGTTAAATTGGCTCGGTTGTCCCTAGCAACCAATCAGATTCCACTTTTCATTCCTCACAGACTATTTGGAAAATGAAAGGTGGAATCTGATTGGTTGCTAGGGGCAACTGGGTCAATTTCACTTTACACCATGTTTGATAAATCTCCCCCATATACTTTAATGGAGAAAAAGGATTCCTGAGGCTATGTTCACACATCGTTTTTTTAGCTCCATTTTAAATTATGTCCGTCATTTTAAGTCTAAAATGACAGACGTCATTTAGCGGTCTTGCTGTCCATCAGTGCAATGACTGCTCTTGGTACATCATTCTATTTTGGGGTTACTAATTGCCCTTTGGGTGTGTCTTTAATTGAAAAGTCCATTAAATTCAATAGTAAAAAAGGTGAAAAAAGAAAAACTGTGTGAACAACTAAAAAATAACGTCCGCTGTTTGCAATAGATGTCTGAAAATAATTGACATGATCATTATTTTGACGTCTGCACAGATAATGTCCATTATTTTATACTTTTTGTGCATTGGACATCCAATAACTTTGATGCATTGCAATTGCTTTTTAAACGTTTGGACGCCTTCTCTCTTTTTTTTGACGTTGTGGGAACGTAGCCTAAAGCTGAGTCTACATTTTGGGTTAAAGGGCATATAGATGATAAAAATGTACCTGATTGCACTCTTGCAGCATCTTTTCTCTCCCAATGTCTATTTTAACAGTGTGTTCTACAAGGCCATGACCACCAGCAAAGCTGCTCTACTAATCCTCAGTCATGGATGTAGTCATGGCTCTGGACTGACATCCAATGAAGCATGAGGACACTATTATTAATTCAGGCACTGAAACTTTGTCAATGCTAGTGATTCTGCTTAGGCTCTCAGTTCTTTCCCCATATTGCATTAGTGCATTGTGGTACTCTGGCTTCTGACTTGGAAAACTGCCCTGAATAATGCCTTGCCTACTGATTCTTGGATTATGTGTGCTTACTTGTTTTCTAATTGCCCTTTTGCGTGTTTTTTTAGTTTTTCTCTGCGGCTTGGTTCGGACCACATTTAGACCATTACACTTTAAAATATAGTCAGTCTTTGCTGACATTAAAGAAGTCAGGGACAGTCTGGAATCTTTCAACTCCTGATTATCCCTGACTGTAGATTTAGGTGTAAATTAAGATTCATTTATTTATTATTATAGAACTAGTAAATAAGAGGTCTATAGTGTTTATCGGGTGCTTGAGAGTCTGGCTGGGATATAGGCCAAGTAAATATACTTGTTTATTGTATTCTCTGCAGACCTGAAAACAACATATTGCAAAAGGAACTACTCCTAAATGTACTATTCCTTTAAGACAACCCCTTTAAGGGATAGTCAGGAAAAATCAGAATGTGCCTTTTACCAAGGGATATCTTGTAGCCAAAGCAGCATATGATAAAATGAATCCACTACATGTATACTCTATAAATTTTATTTACAGAGTGCATTGGTGCAGCAATTACATTACCATGCTCAATTATGATGTTTTGTAGGCAAAACAAAATATTGAATTATCACCGAATGAAAATTGTTTAAAGCTTTTGAAAGAAAGCAACACTTGAAATTGCCACACAATAGAGTGTGATTACCACACAATCAAATCCTTCACTAATAACAGGCAGCAGGGTCACAAAAAGCCATATTGAGAAGAAAAGGTGCAAATTAACTGCAAAACATTTACAAAGACTAAAACAGAATGCCTTCAGTGACTTGTTGGCCTCTAGTGCCACTGGTTCTACATTTAAATCTGTTCCATTCCTGTAATTTTCCAAAGCACAAAGTGTTGAGTGCTCAGAGGAATCACTAAAGCCTACAAGCAGAACACAAGCCCTTATAAGAATTATGGTGCAAAACTTCAAGATTAGAGAAAGCTAAATCATAAATCTTTGTGTGCAAACATTTAGAAAAAGACTCTAGATGAGTCAGTTGTTTATAGCCAAATCAACAATTTTAGGCTATTTTCCCAGTTTGGGAACATAGAGAGGAAAGGCTACCATCATAGATAGGGAAAAGTCAGAGTTCATAATAAACAATTTGTAATGGTTACAGCTCCCATCCTCTGCCTCCATGTACAGTGAACATTTCATGGGTCACAGAGTATACCGAAACACATTCATAGAAGTCAATGAATCAGATCTAGACTTAAGTTTCCTATCTCCATGTGGCTGATGTAAAACAGATTTGCAAATGTTGTTAACAGAGCAGAATCTGAAGCAGTATGGAAACAACAAAAACAACAAAAGTAGCCATAGAAAAGAAATGGAAAACTGAGTACAAGAGCATCCCTTTAGAGGTAGTCAGCAAGTAACCTGATGTCTCCCTCAGGTTTCATGTAGTCCATTGTGAGGTAGGCTTGTCCATTCCCTGTAAACAAAATACCTAGTAAATTTCTACATGGTCTAGTGTCATGAGATGGAGCTCAGTCAAAATCTTCCTACCCTCACACAAAATTATCATTTATGGAGGAATGGAGGCTTTTGTGTTTGCAAAAGTGTGCAATAAGGTTGATTTTCTTGGAGGCGTCAGTAATATGGAAAAGCAATTAGCTTTATTAGATAAGCCAAACAATGGAAACTCAAGTTTAAGGTTTTCAAATGTAAAATGATGCACTTGGGAAGGAGAAATCTGAATATCATATCGCAGTTCTATCTTGGCAAAGACTTCAGAAGAGAAGGATTTAGGGAGAGTGGTTTCTGGCAGCCTTAAAATGAGTCACCAGTCCAACCAGGTGGTAGGGAAAACAAACCTTATGCTGGGCTGTATAGCTAGAGGTATAACCAGTAGGAACAGGGAGATTGTGATAGAGCTCTAGTGAGACCATATCTGGAATACTGTGTCTAGTTCTGGAGACCTCACCCTAAAAAGGACATTGATAAAATAGAACAGGTCCAAAGACAGGATACAAAACTGGCGGAGGCATAAAACATATCAGTAAAGTTTTAAGGATTTGAACTGTCATAGTCTGGAGGAAAGAAGAGAAAGTGGGACATGATTGAAACCTTTAAGTATGTTAAAGGACTAAATAAGGTTCAAGAGGGAAGTGTTTTTAGTAAAATGAACTGAACTCAAGAACAAGAGGATACAGTGAGGGATTAGTTAGGGGAAAGATCAGAAGCAATGTGAGAAAAGTGGTCTTTTTCTACCGACAAGTTTCTTTGTTTCCATGGACTCCATCCACCCCCTAATTTAATATCAGAGTAGAATTAGGTTACCTTCAGAGGGCCGAAAGTCCCCTTGAGATCCTCCAATAAATACCATTAGTGTGCTGTAAAGGACACTTATGGTGGTTTGGAGTTCCTCAGTTGTACAATGTTAAGTCAGGGATTTCTTCCACTTCTATACAAACTTCTTCCCCCTCTTTTCTTTTTGTGCTAAAACTTTTTAAAGTGACGCACATGACTGGTACTAGTAACAGTGTCATTAGCAACCCTCATTCCTAACTAAAGTGTCATCAGGGTTGCAATTGGCACAATAACAGACATTGCAGTGTTCAAATCTCTTAAAAAGTACCATATGGAAAAAGAATATATACATGTACTGTATATATACATATTAGTGTTTATGCATCTCTACATATGTTTCTGTGGGACTGTAAACACACATGGCAGTTTAAGAAAAAAAAAAAAACTTCCACTGCAGTTTTTGTGCTAAAACCAGAAGAGGATCCAACAGGAAAGAGAAGTACAAGTCATCCCTTTATATTTTCCATCCATTTGAATCTACTTCTGGTTTCGGCAGAAAAACTGCAGTTGCAGTTTAAAAAAAGAAAACAAACAAACAAAAAAAAACAACGTGTGTTTCCAGCCTACATCTATATAGCTTTGTTCAAAAGAATGCAACGGTAATATAGAGGAAATAAAAAAAAAAATCTTAGTTTAAGTTACTTTTTAATTTAAAGAAAGACAAAAGCTCTATGCAACATAACTCGGTTTGTCCTGAAAAGTCCAACACGGTGATCAGCCTGGATCAACATTTGCCCATGAATGTTTATACTTTTACATAAGGATTAAGGTTATTTTGCTTCAGGAAATTTTCTCAGCCTCTCTTGAAGTGATCAGCTGTGTCTTCTAAAGCCAGTTCCTGAGGTGATTGTAGCACAGCTTCACAGCACTCACAGTACAGAGGGTGTCTTGACAAGATATCCTGATGTGACAAGAAACCCTTTAAGGGTACAAACCCACACACCGTATAAGCAGCAGATATGCAGCAAATACGCAGCAGATTTGATGGTGAAGATTTGATGCTGTGTTCAATTATTTAGATCTAATCTGCTGCGTATTTGCTGCGTGTTTGCTGCGTATTTGCTGCGTATCGCAGCAGTAAATACGCTGCATATACGGTGTGTGGGTTTATACCCTTAATGTAGTCTTTCTAAGTTCCTTACTGGTTCTTAGTATCACACATGGCTATTTTAGAATATATGGAATTATTGTGTTTAGTGAATAATCCTTCCATATGGAAATAATGGAAATTACTAATCGACTTTCTAATTAGTTTATGCCTAATATGTACACACTGGACAGGCCGAGCCGCACTGTAAAGCACGAGTAACCTTTAGAGTTTTTTCCTCATTCTAATGCAGGACATGTTCAGAGTATTGTTACTGAATCCTTTAGTAAATCAACCTCTTTTTCTATGCACTGGCTTCTTAGAAAATAATTACAGCTACAGACAACCTCTGTCTACTGCCACTTCCTGCAATTTTTCCATGAACCATAGATGCAATTATATATACTGGACAATGTTTCTATATAGTAGTCCCAGAATAAATGTAAATGACATGGACTGAGCTTTAAATCACATACTTCTCATGCCTTGTTTGGTGAGTCAGGTCACATCTGCCATATCTCACTGACGATAGGGAGAAGATTGCTTTTATTTGCACAAATCTGCTGTCAAGTGTTTAAATGGTTTAGTACGTGAAATAAGGAATAAGACCCTGAACCGAAAACACATAATCAACTTTCTAACGTTGAGTGGTTAGAATTTGATAACATCATGTAATGTTACTGGTATTTGTTGATCTGTTTTCTATTAGAATAGTAAAGAGCTTTTCCCCACAGTAAGGAAATGAAACCTCTAAATACACAGAAATCTTTTCTTTTTCATTGCAGCTTGACTTAAACATGAACGGTATAGCAGGGAAGAAAAAGAGCACACTTCACGGCACATGTTCTCTGCAGTTTACAAACAAATGGGAATATTCAATTAACATTTAAGATGGCTAAAACACCACAAGGAGATCACTGGTCCATGCCATAGCGAAATTATTCTGCTTAATTAAAATGACAGGGGATGGCTGCTAAATGTCAAGCTATATAGTCTGATAGTCAGGCTTGTAATGCTTTCAGACAGAGGCAAAAGATCACTTAGAATGGTTATGGTTTTAGACATCACAGAAACACAAGTACACGTAATAGGCAATTGCAAGGTAAAAATGAATGTATACTGTAGAGATAGATAGATGGAAGGCATGGAAGGCAAAGTGTAAGCAGACTCATCAATTACTAGAAACGATCTGCTGTCATAAATAATAACTTAAGTGTATTTTATGAATTTTAATATGAGCCATGCTAGTAAATATTCAGTTTGAAATGATCTTATTTCACAATGGGATTTTACATTATTTTTTCTGTAGTACCCTAGCCATTTGTTTTTAATTCACACTAAAGCTTATGCAAAGACTGCATATGTGATTCCAACCTTATGGAATCAAATTAAATGTTTTAGTAAATAGGTGTCCTCTGCAGTACTAGGTACAGCCACATGCCGCAGTCACTTTATTTTGCTAATTTGTAGAGGTCCCAGGTGTCAGACCCACACCAATGTAGGATAAACAGTAAATAGTTATCACTTACAAAAAAAAAAAGAAAAGAAAAAAAAAAGACCCTTTAGGCTGCATTTACACATAGCGTTTATTTAGCGTTATTGATGCAATTTTTCATTTTGATACAATTTAGCTGTGAATTGCCCAATTGCAGCAAAATAGCACTATGTTTTTCAGCGATTTATGTACAATTGCTGCATAAAATGCGCTATTGTACCATGATTGCACTATTTGCTGCAAAAAAACAACAAACGTGCATCATTAACACAAAATAAACGCCATGTGGGAACACAGTCTTAGTTCAAAATACCAATACCTATTACCCAAGGTAGAGCATAAAATACTTTACAGATATCAAACTGGTCAGACAGACCCTGTCAGAAAGTTGGAGGGCACAAGTTTATCATTATATTTGAGTATCCCATCCAATAGTATGGTGGTGCACAATAATACAGGTAATAATTCAGCCAGAAGCTGAAATGCCACAATGTCCACTCCCATTTTTTTTTAGATGAGAGAAGACTCAAGCTTTTGGTTTTGGAGAGATAGGCCACTGCTGGAGAATTCTGGTAGAGACCCCCCTCCCCCAATTTAAAATACCTGAATGTTTATTTGTACAGAGAAATCAGAAGACATACAGTATATATGTTGGACAAATGAGCATGCAGCTAACAGTTATCTTAAAGCAATACTTTATGCTGCTAACCCCCCCCCCCCCCCCAAAAAAAAAAAAAAAAAAAACTGCAGGTACCATCGTTTTCTTAAGCAGAAGTCTTTACAGGTCATCCAAATTGCAGCCAGTGGCTTGGTTTCGTGGCATGGCCTAGGGCGTCTGTTACACCTCTTTTCCTTCTTCTTTCTTTTCCCCCTTACTCCTCTATGTCACTTCCATGGCAAGTAGTTTTCATCATCATTGTCGGCATCATCCTCCGCTCACGCATGCCCCGTAGCGTCTAGATGACACATACTATGATCACGCAGACTACTTGCTGCAAGCATAACACAGAGAAGTGGGGGGAGAAGAAAGAAGGAGGCCTAGGGCACAGACACCCTAGACCATGCCTCATTGACTCAGCTGCTGCAGAGTAAAAATAGTTTTTTAGCGAAACCAAGCCACCGGCCACAATTTGGAAAAGACAACTAGATAGGACTTCTGCTCATGAAAACAACAGTACCTGCAGTTTCACAGCATGTTTAGCAGCGTACAGTATGGCCTTAATACGTGCCCAACTTTTGAGCTGTCAGTGTTATGTGATTTGTAAAACAATGTGCAACCCTTAACATTGATGAAATAAAAAACATAGATTTCAATTAATTTTGGAAGCTAAAGAATCCTAATAGGATATAGGAATTTAAAATAGACCTAGGAACAGATATTAACAGGTAATTACCTTGGTCATACTCCCATTGGAATTCTCAGTCCTAAACCCCAGTCTTTCGGTAAGCAGTGGCCTCCCAGAGCCCGAGGGCCTGTAATAATGCATTCTGTGCAGTCTGGCACTGCATAATGTACTTTGGCAAGGTTGTAAACTGTTTCCATTACAAACTTGTGGAACACAGATTTGGTGGACTTAGACAGTTGATGGCTCCAGTGTAAGTGCAGTGTATGAGTCTCTTGAAACCTAAAAGCTCATTTTAGTGTATTAGTAATATTGAGCTGTGAGAATATATATATATATATATATATATATATATATATTCTTTTAAGATGGCAGTGAGCCCCCTTCTGTATTCAGCCCCTGTTACCCATACGATACTGTATCTAGAGTCTTTATAGCCCACAACTTAGAAATACAAGGTAAGGGAAAGTTTTAATAAATGTATTTAACTTTCCCTGTACAAAGGGGATAACAAATCTAAAATAAGGCTTAATGGTGTGTACACATTAGATGCTTAGATGTATTACGAAAAAAATGCATCTTGATTTTACATGTAATTTTTAAAATGAACTACAAATTAGAACGTGAAATTATTATGGAAATTTATGACAATAATGACGCCGTTATAAGGTAATCATTAGAGGTAAAGGAAAGATATCAAAGAGGGCCCTCTATTCACGAAAGAAAAGCTGGCATTTCTCTTAAAGGAAATCATTACAAATTAAAAATAGCTGTGTTATCTTCAAATCTAACGATTATCCGGACTTTGATGTAAGAAAATTATTTAGGTACCAGAGAGACTGAAATAAAACATCCTCCTTCTCATTCATGGTGAGACACATTATACAGCATCAGTGGCTAATAACACAATAATTCTGCAAAAACATATTTTAAGCTGATTTAAAAGAAGTATATTTTCACATTGTGAAACCTAAAATGAAATAAATAATAGTATCCATCCCGGTTTATGAAGGATCATATAGCAACCACCAGCATAGAAATTTCAAGTTAAATCTTAGTAAATGAAATTTATTTTTTCTAATAAGTTTAAAAACAATAAAAATTTTTAGTAAACATTGTAAATTAGTTGTTTTATAAAAATCATAATTATATGTAATTAAGAAACTGTATGCTTGAAGTGTAACGGTCTTTTTTTAATTAAAAATATGATAGATTGTATTTATTTTTTGTAATTTACTTTATTAAGCTTATCTAGTCCCCTTCAGTTAGAAAACTTCAACTGAACAGGCCCGATCACAAATCCTAAATTGCCCATTGCTATGCTGAATCAATATACTATAGCTGCTCCCTGTGTTCTTTGTGTCTAAATAGCATTACCAGTGAGATATAGAGCCCCAGATAGGGCTGATGCACAGATTCGGGAGGAAACAGCTGAATAGAACAGGCAGGGCTCTGCTATTCCCTTCGTCTGACTGTACTGTACTGATTTGCGCGAAGCGGAGGGGGTGAGAGGGATGGGGGGGGGGGGTCTAGGCTAATGTGGCCGTATAGCCTCTGGCCTTGCAGAGAAAGGGGGTGGAATCTCATCATTGCATTTCCCCTAATTAGACCAATCTAAACATCTGGCTAGACTTATGCAACCAACATCCTAAATTAGGGAGACACGTAAGTTGAGTTGGGGTCCATTCACATTAAGTACAGTTCTGATGCATTCTTAGTTAAAGTGACATTTTTAAAGAGATTGTTGTGACATTAGGAAAGTATTGGGACGTATAATGACAAAGCCTGTTACAGCAGCTGAATGGCTGAAAGGACCTGCCATGTCACATCTCAAGTCTTTTTTCAATGGCAAGAATCGCACATAGACTAGAATGGCTGAATACAGGTGAAAACACAGGAGCCAAGGAGGTGGATGTTGTTGTTTTTTTCACCCACCCTTTACCCAAGGATGCTAGAAAAATAAAATTGCGTCCTGGCCGGACTACCCCTTTAATGTTATTACATCAATGTGTATCACTCATATGCATCATTAATATTGTTGTACAAACCCACATGTGTATTTATATGTACACTTTCTCTATCCTGCAGGAAATGTTGACAATGGTGTCATGTTACAGTTGTCTGGCCCAGTTGTCTCACCTGGAAAGCAGGAATACAGCCTAAGGGTCCTATTCCACCTGACGATTATCGTTCGCATAATCGTTAACGATTAACAATCTCAAATGACCGCTATTGCGAAAGACCTGAAAACGTTTACTAATTTCCATGGAACGATAATCGTTGCTTATGATCTTATTTGAGCTAGTTTTTTCTTTGCTATTTCTCCGCTATTGCGTTCATATCTACTGCGAGCGACATCTTATTCAATGCGAACGTTTTTGCGAACGAGCAACGATGAAAATAGGTCCAGGTCTTATAAAGCGATCAACGATTTCTCATTCGGTCGTTAATTGTTAACTGCATTTCAACCGAACGATTATCGTTTAGAGTCGAACGATTTAACGATCATCTGAACGATAATCGTCCGGTGGAATAGGGCCCTAAGTCATAGGCTGTATTTCCAGGCAGGACTCGGGCTGTCTCCACCTTCCCCATGGAACGGAAAGACAACTGGAGTCAAACGCTAATGATTTGGGTTTGTACGAACCTGAAACTTGGCCTGGTTTGCTCATCTCTAGTATCAAGAGGCTTTTTTTTAGGCACCAGTTTTTTTCTACATAGTTTTTAATAAAGGAGGCCTAACCTTCTGTCTAATTTTCTATTTGACAAACTACGGCAAACTAATGCCAAGATGTTACTGCTAATATGAATGTATACATGCAATATGGAATAGTGAATCTGTATAATTGCATATGCTTTTATTTTTAACTAGGAGGCAAGATAAATATTAATAGGAATTATTTGATGATCATTAGGCATTCAATAGGAAAGTGTACAGTACCATGAATGCATATGATACGGAGGCCCCCAGGTTACTCACCAACCTATTTGTTATTGAAGAATTAATGTTACACTGAACATTCAATATACATTTTCAGATATCAAGCACTGAGACATGAGAGCTCATTGAGAAAAAAGTGGTTGTGGTGGTAACCTATTAGATTACAGCTGTTAATTTGCAGTGCAAGCTTTATATTTTATCCACACATTCTCCTATTAGTTTAGATTTATTTTTCTACTAATCTGCGTACATGCATAATTAAATGTTAAGCCAAAATTAAACTTCAGCAGTATGATCGTTTTTTCTTTCCACAGAGAGCTACCCTGTAAGCCAATGTTGTTATACATTTATACCGGCTTTAGGGTATTTACAAAAAAAAAAAGTTTTAGTTTTCCTGTACTGTTTTGTCTGCCCATGCCAAATGATCAGATCTTAGCAAAGAGAGGAAGGGGGCCTCACCTGCCCTCCAGATGTACTGAACCTTACAACTGCACAGATTTCCATGAGATAAATTGGGCCGCCAAAGATGCAAGCAGATTTATTGAACATTTGCCCAACTTGATAGATCTGACATGATTGTTTGACTGGTGAAGGGTTACATAGTTTACCTTAGCACAGTGATTTTACTTTTTAAGTTTTTATTTAAAATTTCCTTTACAACATAAAAAAAAAACTTCAGATGTGAACTCTCTGTCTTAAAGACTAGAATCCAGTCATGTACTATGTGAATCAGAAATAAACATAACCAGAAAATACTGTGTTGATCTAGTGTGTTCATAAATGCAAATAACCATATGAATAAGAAAAATAAAAAATAAAATTCCTTTCACTTTTACATAGAGATTTTCCCTTTATTGCTTGTTATACAGGAAGGGTATAGTTCGGAGACATTGGAAATAACACAAGAAGAAATATTAGTGCTTGTCCAATGGATCCTTTATCAGACATATGTGTGTTTGCAGTTCACAGCCAAAGCTTGCCTCGGGTGGGACGACTAAAATTGCCCTCTGCGGTCCATTCTTACCGAAGCCTTGGAGGACAATTTGATGGCCCTAGGAGGTGTGGTAAGAAGCATAAGGGATTTAAGACAATTTTCAATTGAATTCCCTATGTTCAATATGACATTTAGGGTTATAGTGAGATTAATGAGGATCTACCACTTATTCTTGATGCTCTTATGCATTTGTGAAGTCCTAGGAAATAGGTCAGGAAACTGGGTCGAGAATAGGAGAATGCTAGAATACTACATTGGAAGCTGTTGTTACTTTCTTCCTGGCTCCTGTGTTTATTTTTAACATGACATGAAATTGTTTGAGCTGGTACGCAAAATTATTTTTTGGTGATTACCTCGGTTTGGAGACTTGATGTTGATTATAAAGTCTGGATCTCTCTGGATTTGAAGGAGCCCTTCAAACAATTGTAGCAATACAAAGATAGCTCAACTTATGGCACGTTCTCAAAATTAGCTTCCAAGTCTACTGTTTTGTTGCACAGCAATTTAAACTCACCTGTTTTGTATATCAGCAAGTTCATTGTGGTCTGTAAAGTCTGTAAAATGTTGTTTTTTTTTTTTGTTTGTTTGTTTTTTAACTTTGACGTTCGTCATTCCATAGGCTCCATGTATTGCATTAAAGTCAAATAAATTGTGGCAAAAAACTGAAATCTTTTTAAATAGTAAAAAGATGCCCTTTTTCTTTTTTTCATTCTGTGCAGGCTCATACCCAGCTCTACAGCAGGAATAGAGGACAGTGGATTCTTGTGCATTCTGCTGCAGTCACCAGTATATGCCATACACTCTATATCAGTCATTTGTTTTTGTCATATATTTTGGGCAATATCTAGAAATGAATGCATGGGTAAAATAGTTGGACTGGGTGAAGTGGTGAGATGGATAAGTCACATAGGTGAAATGGTTTACCTAGATGATGGTCAAGATTGATGACAGGTGCTTGGGCAACCTCTTTAATCATTATCTTGACCAAGTACCTGCCACACATCTTGCCCAAGCACCCAAATTGCCAAAGCACTTATCACCCATCTCACCCAAACAGCCTTTTTACTCAACCAGCCACCTATCTTAGACAAACACACATCTTACCCAACGAGCCGAAGCACCAGTCACTAGAGATAAGTGAGCATGCTTTTTCGAGTATTCGCTCAAATATTGGCATCTCTGGCAAACAGTGATTGTCTGTCTGCAACTGGTGACTTGGAAGTATATAAACCCAAGTCATCTGATGCTCTGCTCAGTTGCTGGCATTGACCTGACAGAGAGAGATACTGGTTTAGGGACAGACCTAGTATATGTATTAGGTTTAGTATTTGGGCAGACCAAGAGCTACTAAAGACCCAAAAATCTGTTTCATTACTAGTAATCTTACAGTGTAACAGAAAAAAAAATCTTGCAGACAATATACCAGTGTTCTATGGAATACTTATACTGGTAAAAAGTAGTATACGCACTTACAGTTTGCGTGAATGGAGTACGCAGTAGAAGTACTAGTGGTAATCCACAACTACCCTTAAGTCCTTTTCAGGACTAGTAATATCCCTGTGTGACACAGAAAAAAAAACAACAACTGACAGTTACAGTGGTTCAGTCTAGTGGTGTCTAGTTAATGTCAGTCTGTAATAGTGTACTACAGCGACCTACATTTATGTATGCTCTCGCTAAGGTTAATGAGGTTTATTCCTAAAAGATGAATTAAAAATACTTGACTTGAGTAACAAGCACTTTATTTTACTTACTCAACTCTACCAGTCACCTATCTCGCCCAAGCACCCAACTCATCCAAGCAGCCAACTTGCCAAAGCACCCATCTATCCCAAGCACCCAACTTGCCAAAGCACCCGTCAGCCAGCGCACCCAAGCATCCAATTGTCCAGAACACCCAACTTATTAAAGCACCAATCTAGCCCAATCACCCATCACCCATCTTGCCCTAAGCACCCAACTCACCCAAGCACCCAACTTGCAAAGCGCTCATCAGCCACCTTGCCTACCAGTTCACCAAAGCACCCATCACCCATCTTGCCCAAGCACCCAACTCACCAAAGCACCTGTCATTCATCTTGTAAAAGCATTCTTCTGGCCAAAGCACCAAATTTCCAAAGCATCATCACCCACATCAGCCAAGCAACAAACTCTTGAAAGCACTCATCTACCATTTCACCAAAGCACCTGTCACCCATCTTGCCCAAGCACCCATCTCGCCAAACTAGCCAAAGCATCCAACACCAATTTCACCCCAGCACCTCTTCATCCATCTAGCCCAAGCACTAGTAACTTATCCTAACCATGCATTCTTGTCAGCCATCTTGCCCAAGTGACTCATTCATTCCACCCATTTAGCCAGTTCTACTATGTTACCCATTCATACATTTCTAGATATTGCCCAAAATATATGACAAAAATAAATACCTGATATATTATAATGGTATACAGTTTACACTGGTGACTGCTTCAGAGTGCACAAGAATCCACTGCCCTCTATTCGTGCTGTACAGCTGGGTATGAACATGCAAAGGAGGAAGCTGGCTCAGCCTCCAGTGCACCAGACAAGCTCATTTGCATAAACAAAAAATGGACATATTTAATGAACCCAAGAACGACATCTTTCAACAGAAAGGATCTTTTAAAGAAAGACAACACCTTTACCAGAATTAAAAACAGGTAAAAGAAGGTGTCTAGTGGAGCCATATGGATGACTTAGGGAACCAGGGAGAGAAGCATTTAGCCGTATATTTCTCCTATTTTGTCATAGCATATCAGAGACACTGTAATTTTCCATCTTATTATAATCTTTGGCTGTTCCGAGGTGGGAGAACTGTGTTTTGGGTTAGCACCAGCCTACTTTTGTAATGCTGGAAAGAATTCCATGTGGGCTCCTTTTACTTGAACTGGAGCTGTGAATTCAATGGAATCTACAGTAAGCCCAAGCTCCCATATAAATAAGACTCCTTTGAAGGAATACTGAAAAATGTCACAAGATCATTTTTGTCCCTTGTTGGTTGGTAAATGTAACTCAATGCGGCATGAGAAGCTTGATATGCTCATTAGAATATGAATACATTTTACATTTATTTGTGGCATCTATGATTCAATGACCACGTTTAGCTTCATTGGCTTTTATATACAGTTTGGTTAATTGTAAACTAGTGTCATTATCAAAATCTTTCTAAAAACTTGATGTGCTTTTTACTTCAAAAGCAAAGCTTCTCTGAACTTATAAGGAGCCTCCAGAGACTGTAAGCTACATTAAACATTTTTGAACCACATCAAATAGGAGTTTTAGGCTATGTAGAATACTTAGCAAACATGGATTTTAAATGCTTAAAATGAGCACTAAAAGCACAATTCCCTATGTGCCTGTAATCTTGTAATTTGTAATTTTAAGAAAAATAGCAATTTCTCTGATTATAATAGATATAATTCTAAAATTTCTCAGCAAACAAAATAAACATAATTGTTTAATTTAGTAAAACAGATGTTCTTATAAAGGTTACAACTGCTCTCTCTAATAGAATAAAAGGTAAAAATGCCAGATTTTATTTCAAAGTTTAGAAACATTTTATGGTTTCATTGAAACATAAAAGAGAGCAAAAAAAAAAAAGTAAAAGAAAAAAAAACATAATTGCTAAATAAAATTTGATGTGCATTTCCAGGGAAATACATAGTGCTTGAAAAGAGCGCCCTTTTAACTTTGGTATAGTCCCTTTGGTATAGTGACTTTGGTATAGTCCCTTAAAGAGCGACTATGATACCATTCCCTTTAAGAGAGACTTTGGTACTGCCCCTTTAAGAGCAAATTTGGCCCTGGCCCTTTGTACTGTTTCTTTAAGAGCAACTCCGACTCCTCATTTTATCAGGTACTGATTCCAACTCTAAATCAAGACTCTTCATAAATGGGCGAACACACACCAGAGGAGTTATTTGTCACACTGGTGTAAAGTAGATCTGGCCCAGTAGTTTTTTCCTAATGTTCTATATGATATTGGGGCGACTTCTGGGGGAATAAGGCAAAGATATAAAGAAGATTCTCCTGTGTGTGTGTGCATTGGATGCAGCTAGTCTCCAGCCTCCATGTCCTGAACAACTCAGAACTAGACTAGATGGAGCAGGTGGTCTTTTTCTGCTGACAAACTTCTTTGTTTCTAACTAAATATTCACCATACTCAAAGAAAAACTGCTAAAAATGCCAGATACCTGTGATGTAGTGGTCAGACATAGTGATATAGATGGGTCAGCCATAGTTTTATAAAGGCCAGGCATACGCCCAGATTAATCAGCTCTCTGTTTACATCCGTGCTCCTGAATCATTGCAGTCCCACTGGTACTACCCGCTGAGCCAGTCAGTGACGGCAGCTGTCATTGTGCTGTGCTGTGGTGCTGTGACATCACAGGATCAGGACCCTGCCAAGGACCCTGAGCCATGATGCTGCACTACGGGGGCAGGTAAATAGGACTTCTTTATTATGATCCTACCACCCCCTTGCCCATCTTGGAGTTTTTAGTGGTGCCCAGAATACCACTTTAATTTCTGCCTCCCTCTCTCTAACACATACAGCCTGCTACAGCCCAGCTGTGCCCCACACAGCAGAATCAATGCTCTAGAGTGATGTCTGCTCTTTATAGTAGATACATTTCATTATATCAAAGAAGCGCTTTGTGTATTGGAAAGTTTTTGTAATTGTAATTTTGTATTCAGGTGTTTCCTTCAGGAACAGCAGGCTTTGTCACAATGTTAGGGACAAACAGGTGTCGATGAGTAGGCATTATAGGTAATAATTAACCCCTTATTAACAAATTGGACATTGGCAATGACTGATAAAATGAATAATATATTTCAGGAAAAAACAGACATCTTCTGTTGATCAACATTAACCCCTTCGGGACCAGGCTAATTTTCGTTTTTGCGTTTTCGTTTTTTCCTCCTTGTGCTTAAAAGGCCATAGCACTTGCATTTTTACACCTAGAAACCCACTTGAGCCTTTATTTTTTGCGTCACTAATTGTACTTTGCAATGACAGGCTGAATTTTTGCATAAAGTACACTGCGAAACCAGAAAAAAATTCAAAGTGTGGTGAAATTGAAAAAAAAAACCGCATTGTGTTTTTACGCCATTCGCCCTGGGGTAAAACTGACTTGTTATGCATGTTCCTCAAGTCGTTATGATTAAAACGATATATAACATGTATAACTTATATTGTATCTGAAGGCCTGTAAAAAATTCAAACCATTGTTAACAAATACGTTCCTTAAAATTGCTCCATTCCCAGGCTTATAATGCTTTTATCCTTTGGTCTATGGGGCTGCGTGAGGTGTCATTTTTTGCGCCATGATGTGTTCTTTCTATCGATACCTTGATTGCGCATATACAACTTTTTGATCGCTTTTTATTACATTTTTTCTGGATTTGATGCGACCAAAAATGCGCAATTTTGCACTTTGGGATTTTTTTGCGCTGACGCCGTTTACCGTGCGAGATCAGTAATGTGGTTAATTAATAGTTTGGGCGATTACGCACGCGGTGATAGCAGACATGTTTATTTATTTATTTATTTGTTTACTTTTATTTATAACCTGGGAAAAGGGGTTATTCAGGGGTGATTCAGACTTTTATTAGGGGAGGGGGCTTTTTACTTATAACAATACTTTTTTTTTTTTTTACACATATACTAGAAGCCCCCCTAGGGGACCTCTAGTATATATACTTTGATCTCTCATTGAGATCTTTGCTGTATAGATATACAGCAAAGATCAATGAGATCGGCACTCGTTTACTTCCGGCTGCTGCAGCCGAATACAAATGAGTGCCAAGCCGGGGATGGCGCCATCTTGGACGAGTCCCCGGCCGGCACCAGACAGGGAGATCGCTCCTCCGGGACAACGTCCCGGAGGAGCTATCTCCGCCACTAGACACCAGGGAAGTGCTGCAGCCGGTAATCGGATGCAGCTGTCATGTTTGACAGCTGCATCTGATTACTGTATTAGCGGGCACGGCGAGCAGCCCCGTTCTGAACGCCCGCACCCGCGCGAGGACGTACAGTTACGTCCTCGTACGGGAAAGGGTTAAAATGAAGTTAAAAAAACACTTTTCAGTAATTTTATTTTCAGGGTAAAAAAAAAAAAAACATTTTACAGAAAATTATAGAACATTCAAAAAGAAAATGCTCCTGACAATAAAATTTCTAATGTTGACAATTTGGAATCGGGTGCAGCCAGGTCTCCATGTTACGATTTTTTTTTTCTATACTTAAAAAGGCCAAGTAGTAAAACAGCTTTACTGATATAATTTGTTTATAATGCTGCCAATGTGCTCACTGGGTCTGGTTTCTGTCTTTGGTGTTTACATTTCATTCTTTTAATTAATAAAATATGTTATTAACATGGTAACTAGTCTTCATTGTTTTTGGTATAAAAAGTACTAAAACAGGAAGCACAAAATGCCAAATTCTCCTCACCCAGCAAGAATCTGCAAAAAAAGAGAAGTGATCTGAATAACTCAAAAGTTATCTAAATTGTAGCAGTCTCCCACTAGTCCCAAGCACAGAAAGGTTTGGATAATGGGGGGCTTATGACCTGTTCTGTCTGACACAATGGAATAGATTTGTAATTGTAAGCAATACACCATAATATAACTTCTATAAATTTTTAGGGAAAACAAAGTTAGATAAATTATATTATAGTATATTGCTTACAATTTCAAAGCTATTCCATCATGCATACTAGAAAAATGACAAAATTCTCACAAGAGGGTATGTGAATCACTGCACTGTGTATCTACCTTTCTGTGTCAGATGCCTGCTGGCACTGCTCAACTGCCTCAGGGACCATGCTACATATTTGGTGGAACTGCACTCAGATTGGTCTTCTCTTTAAGAAACTGGGCTCCATTCTCTTTAGTTAAAAAAGGATTACTCCACTATTTATTGACTGCTGTCCAAAAGGTACTACCCTCCCTTCCCCCCACCATTGGAAGTTCTCTACCCCTCCATTAGAGTGGGTCACAGAGGTTAAAGTGGTAGTGCGGGTAGTAAAGAATTATTGACAGAATAACACACATTACAAAGTTATACAACTTTGTAATGTATGTTATGTCTGTGAATGGCCCCCTTCCCTGTGTCCCACCACCCCCACCCGTGTACCCGGAAGTGTGGTGTGCTATACATACCTGTCACGTGCCGACTCGTCTCAAATCTTCAGTATGCGATGTCATCTTCAGAAGGCCGGGCCGAATCCCTCCGAGCGTCCTGAGTGCCGGCCGCCCTCTTCAGCGTCATCGGCTGCTCAGCCGCGATTGGCTGAGCATAACTGTGGACTCAGGACGCTCGGAGGGATTCGGCCGGGCCGTCCGAAGAAGACATTGCAGACTGAAGATCGGAGACGAGTCGGCACGTGACAGGTATGTATAGCGCAACACACTTCCGGGTACACGGGTGGGGGTGGTGGGACACGGGGAAGGGGCCCATTCACAGACATAACATACATTACAAAGTTGTATAACTTTGTAATGTGTGTTATTCTGTCAATAATTCTTTACCGCCGCACTACCCCTTTAACTAAATCATAAAGCGCAGCCCCCCCCTTTTTTTTCTATAGGTAGAAAAAAGAAAGTCTACCGATAACTGACCCTTCGGTTTACTAATTATTACTGCTTACACATGGTGCCACATTGATAACCCCCTCCCTGAGTTACCAACACAACAAGCCATGCTTGGACAGCTACTATCTAACATGTTGGGACTAGGAATGAGTTGCTAATTGCCATGGAGTTATATGGTAAATTGCTATTTTTGCTATAAATTGTTTATGTTTTCTATAGGAAACAACAACTGACTTTTATGGTGCGTTTACACAGACAGATTTATAAGGCACAGCCAGGAATGGTTTAGAAAAGAGGAGGAATTTCAGTGTTTCCTTTATTATCTGTTCTCTGTTTATAGTCTGTTCCTGGTTTTGGCTTCAAAAAATTGTCAGATAAATCTGTCTGTGTAAATGCACCATTAGGTGCCACATTAATAACCCTATTAAAAAAAAACCTCCCGAGTTACCAACACAACAGGCAATGCTTGGAAAGCTACTATCTAACCTGCTGATACTAGGGATGGGCATATATTAACCATAGAGTTATATGGTAAATTGACATTCTGTTGTGAATTACTAAAATGACCTATAGAAAAACAATAACTGACTCTTAGGTTTACTAATAATAACTGCTTACAAATGGTGCCACATTGATTATCCCCCGTTCCGGGTTACCAACACTACAAGCCATGCTTGGACAGCCACTGGGCAACAAAAGCCCCGAAGCATAGAGCGTCCTGCAGAGAAAAATCAGAGCATATGACATCTGGTACAAGAGCACCAGAGTAGCATACAGTGACACCCAACAACAGAGCATGCAGCAGCAGGTATGAAAGCACCAGAGTATACGACGGCAGACAAAAGAGAGCATATACAGTAGCATCTGGCATAAAAGCACCAAAATCAGTAAGCACAAGAGCATGTGTCATCTGGCACAAAAGAACCAGAGAATATGACGGCAGACAAAAGATCAGAGCATATGCCAGTGGGCTAAAAGCACCAAAGTATACGGCGGCAGACAAAACATCAGAGTGTACGGCAGCGGGCACGAAAGCACCAGAGCATATGATATTTGGCTCAATGGCACCTAAATATACGGCAGCAGGCACAAGAGCATGTGTCATTTGGCACAAAAGCAGCAGAGTATACAGTCACAGACAAAACTTTAGAGCATACGGCGGTGAGCACAAAAGCACAAGAGCATATGTCATCTGGCACAAAAGCAGAGCAGAGTATACGGCAGCAGACAAAACATCAGAGCATATGTCACCAGGCACAAAAGCACCAGAGCATGCAGTGGCAAATATGGTGGAACAAAATGCAATTTTTTTTTTAGTGTCTGAGGACTGAGGGCATCTGTGGCCATTACACTATGCCACCAATGGCTAAAAGTGACTATCATTTTTATGACAGCGGCCAAGGGCTAATAGCGGCTGTGGTCATTAGACTATGTTGCAGCCGCTATGGGACAACAGATGCTGTGGGCATATTGGCATTTTGAAAAACATTGCTGCCATCCAAGAACTATTGTAAAATAGAAACTTCAGGCAAAGCTTATGCAGATTAAATTTTCCTGTAGCAACCAGATATTCCAAACATGGCAGTTATTCAACACCGAAAAAAAAAGCTGCATTACTCTGCCAAACACAACAACCGGCTTTTATAGTAAAGGCAAACCATAGGCTGTTTGCAAACCATGGATCCCCTTTTTTTGGACTAATACTAACTACAGCGAGGCTTTGTCACTACAGTAAAGGGATGATTTGAATGGGTTTGAAGCTTCTAGCGTTGTGATCATACATGACGCCAGAAGTTCCTGATGCCCGCTGATAAAAATACTGACTAAAATACTGAACAAAAAACATAAATTACTAACCGGTAATTGCTTTTCCTCGAAGCCCATGATGGCACCCATGGAGAGGACCACCTCCAACTCCTCTGGACAGGAAACAGTCAGTTGGATTCATAAAAAGAAGAGACCGCCCCTTCATCGCCAGTCATCAACAAGGAATTTAGAAGCATAATCTAAACTTCTTTGGAAACAAGAAAGAACATGTCCTTTTCTTTTTTCTTTTTTTCTATTAACACATCTATATAAAGAAAACCCTATGATAAACTACTATACAGGAGGATTATCATATAATACTGCTTATATGACTATCTAGATATATAGTCAGGTATATGAGGGAGGGTATTAGGCAGGTGCCGAGGGAAAAAGCAATCACCAGTTAGTAATTTATGTTTTCCCCCTCGCTCTATGAAAGCACCCATGGAGAATAGACTAGGAATTACGCCTAGAGTGGAACGACTGCTTGTAATACTCTTCTTCCAAAGGTTAAATCTTTCTGAGAATACATTTGGAGCCTGTAGCTGCTCTACATATTTGTTCTATTGAGACTGAGGCCCTCTCTGTCCAGGATGTGGCTACAGATCGGGTAGAGTGAGCGCAGAAATCTGATGGGATCTCAGTACCGGCAGCTAAATAGGCAAAAGAAATAGCAGTCTTAATCCACCTGGCTATGACCTGAGCAGATTCAATCTTCTCTCTATTCTTCCCTTAAAAAAGTAAAAGTAGATTATTAGAAAGCCTCCACTGCTCTGTGCTCCGTAGGTGATGGATGAGACATCTTCTAACATCTAAACAATGGAAACGAGCTTCACCCTCTTTAGATGTATTAGAGCAGAAGGAGGGAAGGACTATTCCTGAGACCTATGAAAGTTAGATACCACTTTTGGGAGGAATGCTGGATCTGGAGATAACACTACTCTATCCTCTCTGATGGACATATAGGGCTCCTGGATAGAGAAATCTTAAATATCTCCTACCCTTCTGGCTGAAGGGATAGCTAAAATGAAAGCTACCTTATGTTTTAATGAATGTTTTATTAGAAAGATCTTGTAAAGGCTTAAAAGGTGGTTCTGTCAACTGAGATAAGACTAAGTTTAAATCCCAAGGAGGAAGTTTGGGTTTAATGAAAGGGAAGATCCTTTCTGCAGCTTTCATAAACCTTCTATCCCAGGGATTTTCTGCCACCCTAAAATCAAAGAGGGCGCTGAGAACTAAGATTTGCAGTCTAATAGTACTAGGTCTTAATTTCTAGTTTAAACCTACTTGGTTGATCCAGAGGAAAGCAAAAACTCTCACAAGGCAATGGCCCCATAACAGGGAAAAAAATCCTTCCTGTCCCCAATATGGCAATCAGAATAAATCCCTCGATCAACATCCTGAAATAATGTGAAATCTAGTAGACATAACCCATAGATATATACTAACACACGCTTATCAAAAACTGATTTTAAAGATAAAATCCTCCAACCAAATGAACCAAAGCCGAAGGAGTCTTTCACTGGTCAACCAGTATAAAAAGGTTTAGATCCACAGAAGCCCATATAGACGAGTGGCGGTCTGCTGCCGCTGCTCCTATTCCGCGGAAAGTAAGCAGTAAGCAGTCTTCCACTAGTCCACTAGCACAAAAGGTTTAGATTCTTAAGGGGGGGGGGAGCTTATGAACCTTCATGCCTTTGTGATAATGGAATAGCTTTGTACTGCTATTTTAAGCCAAGGGACTTTCTATGCAACTGAAATCGGAAAACAAACCAGAATAGCTTTAAAGCAGGGTTGTGGAACCTTCGGCCCTCCAGCTGTTGCAAAACTACAATTCCCTTCATGCCTGGACAGCCAAAGCTTTAACTTTGTCTGTCCAGGCATGTGATGGGAATTGTAGTTTTACAACAGCTGGAGGGCCGAAGGTTCCACAACCCTGCTTTAAAGCAAACACACTGCTCATCTAAAAGATTGGGGATAAACATCAAATGGAGACAACTATCCACTATTAGAGAACAAACCAAAGTTGCCCTAAAGTTAGCAGTCTTCCACTGGTCCACCAACACGAAAGGTTTAGATCCACAAGGGGGGCTTATGAACCTTTATGCCTTTGTGATAATGGAATAGCTTTGTACTGCTTAACCCAACACTATGGGATTTGCCTAGAGATGAAATCGGAAAACCTAAGAACCTACCTTATGATAATAGTCACATGCCATTTCATTTATTCATTTATTGGAGCACAGTATGATGAGGTGTTGCCTAGGGTGGACTATGGAAGAATAAAGTTGTCACACCTGTAAGAGCAAAAACAGTAAAAGAAAAGTTATTAAAATAAGTCATGGCAATTTCAAACACTTATATCTGAATCAGATTCATAGTAATAGAAAAAACACCAAAAATAACTTTTTTTTATAGTAGTGAATATGATCAAACTAAAGCCTTTAAGTATTTTTTTTTACCTTAGACAATGGTCAAGGGCTGATGGTAGCTATGACCATTTGACTATGTTGCAATAAAGAATTATATAGTAAATTATTCTTCGATTATGTTATGTATGTACAGATGCACAGGACAGTGTAGTAAGGGGTCAATGAATGCCAAAGGAACCAATTAGCATATTTAGGAGCAAATTGCTCCAAAACATTACCACCTAGGAAAATAAAACATTGGCACCAGAACGAGGAGGTAGGCGCCTACACGGGCATACATAACAGGTGTGTATGGATTAACCTGCTAGATTAACCCCTAGATGACCTTATTTTCCGATCTAATTATCTATTTATATCTGAAATATCATTATATTTTTCCTGCACAGTGAACGGAATAAACAAAAAAGCAGTGCCAGATTACAGTGCCAGATTACAGAAGAGCAATCAAAATGTCCGGATCTATAGATGTGATACTAATAAAAAATTACATCCCATACAGCCTTGTAGGTGAAAAAAGAAAACTGTCCTAAGAGTCGCAATTGGACAATTTTAATCAAAAGAAAAAAGTTTTACTGTAAAAAAAACAATACATATATATATATATATATATATATATATATAGTAAAACTGTAGAAAAGCTATGAAAATTGATCATATCCTGATAAATGTATCGTGAAAAGAACCTAACCCAATTAGAATTTACTTTATAATGATGGTGCAACATAGTTGAATGACTGCAGCTGCCATCAACTGCAATAATCACAGTGTGACAAAGTGTGATCCCTATTCCAGGACTGAGGGAACGACCCTAGAATATGGATCACATCGCATAGGACAAGGAGTCACAGTATCTTTTTTATATCAGTCTGTGCTTCCAGAATGTAAAAAAAATGCTTCTATAGTAAAGGAGTCAAAGGCTTCCGAGAGCAAGCTGTAACACCGCCTCACTTCCACCTCCCATACATGACCCTGCTTGGGATTCAGCTTCTAGGTGTCAATCAAGCAGGAAGGAAAGAGCAGGCATTCCAGCTTGCAGCTGTTCTGGAGCTTTGAAAAGTCAATTTTAAGGGGTTATCCAGAACTACAAAAATATGGCCAATTTCTATCAGACAGCACCACTCTCGTCTCCAGTTTGAGTGCATGTTTTGCAACTCTGTTCCATTGAAGTTAATGAAGCTTAATTGCAAACCACACCTAAACAAGAGTTGTGTTGTCTCTGAAAGAAAGTGGTCATGTTTTTGTAGCAATGGATAACACCTTTATTATTGAATCACAGATAGATATACGATAAGTAACATGTCCCCTTGTCCTAACAGCTATTTAACAGTGTCAGTAGTTTGGAACCTAGATTACAACTGACAGATTCCATTTAACCCCTAGACGACCCAGGACATAGGGTTACCTCATGGAAGTCTGTCCCCAGACGACCCATGACGTAACTCTACGTCCTGGGTGTTTCTCCCGCTATGAAGCGCGCTCCGGAGTGGAGCACGCTTCATAGGAGGTGGGGGCCAGCTGCAGTGAGCAGCCGGGACCTCACCGGTAATGACACGCTGCAGCGATTGCGCTGCCGCGTGTCATTAACCCCTTAAACGCCACGATCGCGGCGCGACCGCGGCGTTTAAGTGTAAGTGACAGGGGGTGTCCCCTGTCACTTACCGATCGGGACCCCCGCAGTGTGACTGCGGGGGTCCCGATCGTTGAAACGGACCGCCGGAGGTCTCTCACCTGCCTCCGTGCGGTCCGATCGGCGATCTGCTACACTGAGCCTGCACAGGCAGGCTCAATGAGCAGATCGCCGATAACACTGATCAATGCTATGCCTATGGCATAGCAATGATCAGTGTAAAAATCAAACTAGTGAATGTAGAAGTCCCCCAAAGGGATTTCAAATGTGTAAAAAAAAAAAAGTTCAAAACACTATTACACTACCCCAAAGCCCCTCCCCCAATAAAAGTTGAAATCACCCCCCTTTCCCATTATATAAATAAAACATAAAAATAAATAAATAGATGTCGCTGTTACCATATAGTGCATTACGTAGACACAGGAACCCCCCAAACGTTACCATATTGCATTCTTTTTTACGATTTCACCTATTTCTATCTTCATAAATAATATATTTGGAATTCCATCATACATGTTATGGTAAAATGAAAGACGCCATTACAAAGTAAAACTATTCCTGTAACAAACAAGCACTTACATGGCTTGTAGATAGAAAACTGAGAGTGCTAGAGCTCTTAGAAGGGGAGGAGGGAAAAACGAAAACACTAAGATCAAAATGTGCGCGGTCCACTGGGTCATTTTGGGCCTGGTCCTCAAAGGGTTAATGTGGATGTAGTATAGTAAAACAACATTGACTGAACAAATATGGATGATGACATATTAGTCAGACAATATACTCTTTTAGAAGAAACCAAACTAGACAAGAATCTTCAGTAGGTAAAAAAAAAAAAAGTTACAGAAATATTAACATGTATAGAAGTTATACACCAGAAAGACCACTGCTTTTAAAACAGAGTTGAGGTTGGTAAATAAAAATCAATTAAAATAATTAAGTTATATTACAAAGCATTATGGTGCGTTTACACAGAACAATTATTGTTCGAATTTTCTCGATAACGTTCGCATTTGAACGATAATCGGCTCATGTAAACACAGCGAACGATCAAGCGATGAGCGAGAAATCGTTCATTGTGATATTTCAACATGTTCTCAAATCATCGTTGGTCGTTCGCTAAGAATTTGTGTAAACAGTCTTTCACAGATTCACCGATGTGTGAGATGGGCTTAAGCAATCTTAAAAACAATCGTAATAACGTTTTTTAAACAATTTTTCTCTTCGTCTAAACGCTGATCGTTCCAAAGCTCAAATCGCTGCTTCCAAATCATTAAACCATCGATTGGGCAAATTATCGCTTTGTGTAAACGGAACATAACAGCCATCTATTAAGGCCTTATAGTGTCAATTATTCCTTCGGAAGGGACTGTCGTGGGATGGTATTGAAAAGCACACTAAGCTGCCTAGCATCCATAAATGTTACAGTTTACAGAACATTTAAGTTGTATAGGGACATCCCTATGAGCACCCAATGACGTATGAACAGGGAAGAAAAAAAACAAGGATTGTTTTCTGTCATTCTGTTGAATAAATTAGCATATTCATTGTAGATAATAATGCATTTTTCTGAAGATGTTGGATGAGATAGCTGTCAGCACAAGTGCTTTGGTTGATAATTATCTTATGAACATGAGTTGCTTAGCAGGACTAATGAAGTTAGTGTCGCTAAGTGTCTATAGACAATGTGGTTACTAAGAAACATAAACAGAAGGTACTGCAGTAAGAAAAAACAGTATCAGGCCATGTTCACACAACGTCTTTTCATCTCCGTCCGTAATTTTGAGTCTAACATAACTGACGTTATTTAGCAGCCTGACCTCCCCTTAGTGCACTGACGGGTGTTTGTACATTATACTAGTTTAGTTACTAATTGGACTTTGGCTGTGGCTTAATTGAAAAGTGATTTTAATAATAAAAACGGAGACAGAAAAGGAAAACTGTGTATGAACTACAAATAAAAAACGTCCGCTGTTTGCAAAAGACGTCTGAAAATAATGAACATGTTCATTATTTTGACGCCCGCAGCAAAAACGTCCGTTATTCAATACGCTGTGTGCCTTGGACGTCTGTCTTCCCATTGATTTCAATGCATTGCATTGCAGTCAGTTAAATCTTGGCAAAACGGCGTTATTTCAAATATGAAAATCGGATGCCTTTTTAATATTTTTGATGTTGTGTGCACTTAGCCTTAAAGTTAAGTAACACTGAGTGCTAAGTGCATCCCGCTGTGCATCAATGCCAACAGAGGCCCATGGGGCTGTGGCTATCATTTATGGGTATTTTGGACTACAATTGTTGCAACTTTTTATTTATCTATTTAATGCTTAAGTGTTGTTTTTTCATCTTATTGCTTGCTTTCATATGTAACCATGGATCATGGTTTAGTATTACTTAACCCCTTCAAGACTGAGCCCATTGATGCTTGGATATCTGGGTCAAATTAATACAATGTTCCTCCCCGCTTTCTAAGAGCCATGGCACTTTTCCACCTACAGGGCTGGTTGGGGTGTCATTCTTTGCGTCATGATCTCTAGTTTTTATTAATATCATATTGGTGTAAAAGTAAAGTTTAAATTGCTTTTTATAAAAAAAAATTTGATATATAATTTAAAAAAATCAGCAATCCTTTTTTTTGTTTGTTTGTTTGTTTTTTCCCGCTTACGCTGTTTACTGTGCAGAAACAATAATGTTATATTTAAATACATGGCATGTTTATGTATTTATTATTTTCAAATATTTTTATTTTTATAATGAGTGAGGAGGTATATTAAACTTTTACTGGGGGGTTATAAAGTTTTTTATACTTTTAAAAACTTTTTTTAACTTTTTTTAAACATTTTTATTTTACCGTTAAACATGCAATCATTAGACTCCATATACTGATCTATGCTATGCCATAGCATAGCATAGATCAGTGTTATCGGCAATCTATGCATGGAGCCTGCCTGAGATAAAACTCTATACAGAGAACACCAATTAGACAGGACGGAGGTAAATAACTTACCCTTGTCCGTCGGTACAAGCGATCAGTCCCGATCAGTCAGTGACAGGAGCTTGTCCTGTCGCTGACTGCCTTAAACGTTACAATCGATATAGATTGCAACATTTAAGGGGTTGGTGACAGGCAACTGCAGTATCGCATCTGCCTGTCATTATGCAAGAGCTATGTTTACATTCTTACTGCACGGGGTATGTGCAGTAGAAGCGTATATATACACATTGCTGACGTGAAGGGGTTTGAAGAGAAACCTTGTGAAATTAAATAAATGGCAGGGGGTTGCAGGAACATAACATGCAAAGTATACGTAGCAGTCTCCATGCCCCACAGTGCCACTCCCGGGTTTCTGACAGCCACTGGCCTCTTGCAGATTTTCCAGCTGCAACATCACGTAACCGGCTGATCGATTGCCCATTCAGTCAGTCACTGGGGCTGTACACCGCCCCAGTCATCGACTGGCTAATGGGGCAATTATTTAGTGGGGCTGTGACATTACAGCTGGAGGAGCCAGGTATGTGGCCAAAAATAACCGGTGTCCATCAAGGAGACCCAAGAATGGCGCTACAGGGGAATGGGGACGGGTAAGTATACTTTGTTTATTATATTCCCACACACCCCTGCCTGTCTGCCTTTTTTTGTGACCTGATCTCTGTACATGGGCTTTTTAAAAGCAATCTTTATTTTTAGTTTGCCTTTGTATGTGATTGCTTAATCAGCACAATGGCTAGAACATGTACCAAATGCCAGTACTCATAGAAATAGGTAGGAGTCCAAATGCTCCTCCCTACCGGTCCCAAGCCTGAGGCTAAGAACTAGGAATTATTCCTAAGATTAAAAAAGATTTGACATTGCCTATCACACACTCCAGATAAAATTATTTATGTTGACAAATGTAGCATCAACTATGTTCTCTTCCAGTCCCGAGACACTGGCTCTAATTAAATTGCAATGCCAGTACATATCACAAGACCTACTGTGTATAGCAAATGTAAACATTACTCACTAAAAAAAAAAAAATAGTAAGCTCCTCAGTGCAGCAACCTTTTTCCATTGCATATTCGCTAAACCTTCTTTAGTGTGTTGAAAAATTCTCAGCTTTGGATGGTAATTTACCTAAAGCACCTAATGCATGCAGTGCAACCTACAGATTTAAGTCTCAGGCCTGATTTTACGTTGTAAACCGTAAATTGCTGAAAAATTGACCAAAGGAAACAAAACAAACACACACACACACACAAAACTGCTGAAATAGCTATGTGAAAGTGAAAATAGAGGAAAATAAGGGCCAAAATATTGTATGTGAACTCAACCTTAGGCCAGTTTTACAGTTTGGTAACATGGCTGAGATTACAGAAGAGAGAAGTCGCATGCCACAGAAATGTGGTAGCCATTGGCCACAAAAGTTATGTTATTGTTTCCCATACTGCAGCTGCTTATATCGCCTCACCCTTAGGGTATCTGCACACTATGGAACCCGGGCGGATCACCCGCCGTGGATTCCACAGCTTGGCCCCGCTAGCGGCCAGGCACGTCTCCACCTGTGCCATAGACTCCATTCTATGCACAGGCAGATTCTTCTGTCCGCCTAAAACTGATTTAGAGGGGCTAACCACTAAATTTTGCACAGAAAATTAAATACATTAGAAAAAAGTATATTTTCAGCTCTTTATGCCCCATTTTCAGTGCAACAAACTAACAAACTTGTTGGACTTAAGCCCTTTATAGCTCAACTAGTAGACGAGTCTTATTGGACTGTTGCTTGTTATGCCCTCTTTCACTACACGTAAGACACAAATCTTGTTACTTTTTGAAAGTGGTGAGAGTAGAAGTAAGTGCTAGTGCAAATATATAGTGTCATAATTTGCTAAACCACAAAACTGCTACAAATGAGTTCATACAGTTTAATTTAATACTTAATCTAACCTGCTGATCCTACCGTCCTCCTAAGTGCCCCAGGTATTATAGAGGGCTATAATGCACGTGGCACTTAGGAGGACGGTACAGTACATGTCTTACCTTCCTCCTTGGCCCCAGTTCCATGCTGTCAGTTGGCCTAATCTTGGCCGGGAGCATTGTTAGGGGCACTACCCCGCCTCCCACAACATCATCCAGCCCACCTGCTCTATTGATTAGCAATGGAGCACTCACGACCCAAGATTGCTCCAACTAACAGCGCGGGACCAGTGCCGAGGAGGAATGTAGGACACATACCTTCCTCTTCAGCCTCCCAGGCACTATTAGGGGGCTATCAGCAGGTAAGATTCATCTAATCTGCTATTAGTTCCCCTTAAATACAATTGTCTGTGGCACAATAAAGTCACCCTAGGTATGTTAGTTGGCGTTCATTATTTTCTTTTCAATCATAAACCATATATTTTAGACTTCTGGTTTACAGAATGATTTATTCTACATTGCGAATTGCCTGGGCATTTTAAACATATATTTAAACGGCAACCCATTAGAGAACAATTATAAGAAAAGGTTGAGGCACAGGTTAAATATGGGCTTTCCATAAAATAAATTGTTCAGCATATTCAGACTGATACATCTCAGTGGTATTAAGGTCAGTTTTCAGTTTGACCTTTGAAAGAAAACATTAAAGTGTTTGTTGAGGAGAACAAAAAAAATCCATATAAAGATAAATCTATCTATAAATCCATGGCACAGTACAGATATATTGTATCATGGCAAGAACTCTGCCCAGTATCGAAATGAAGCAGATAAAAGACGAGGACCTGGTTATTCCACTTTTATCCTCTGCCAAGTTCTATATATCTCTGTTGTGCAGTACATCATAAACCTGCCCAGTACAATAGTCTTCAATTTGATACTTTTAACGGGAGAAGGAGAAGTCTTTGCTACTCTCCATTTTTATCAATGGCAATGAAAATACTACATGTTGGATTCACTACATCGTACCAAACGCGTGTAAATATTGGTAATGGAGGCAAACAGAAGAACCTGTCATGTGTTACTATTGGTAATATTACAATTATCACTTATACCATGGACTTGATGGCTGCAGTGATGTGTCACCCATAGTGACACCACTACAACATGTGTGCCTGGCCGGCATAAGGATGAAATGTTATTGTATATGTAGACAAAGGGGCAACTAAGGACCCAGATAGATGCCCTGCCATAGTTGTCTTTTTACAGACTCTTCAAAGTATTCTAAAAAAAAGTGTTATTTGAGTCTAATGGGATAATATGTCTCCTTGGAGAAACTGTCAAGCTGGCATTGGGAGTCTCATATGCTAAGCATTGATACTATCGGATCTACATTGGAGACCTTTCATCCAGCCAAACAGCACCTTTTTTTTTTGATCTGATGAGGGGTAAAACACACAGCCAACTAACCACTCTTCTTTCTGGAAGTCGTGTTGCAACCCTCTCAAAGGAGTCAACCATTGATTTACAGAGAGGCTACCTCCAATAAAAAGCACTAGTTAGCCAGATATTTTCCCTTGAATGAGTTTCTTTTCTGGCAGTTTTGAGGACATTCATGGGTAGTTGTTATTTAGATATTTCACCAAAGTACTGTAAACCTGCCTCTTTAGTGGCAGCCCACTCAGCCAATCACTGAATAAAATGGGTCAGTGATTGCTTGAGCGGAATGTCATTGCAGAAGTGGGTTCAGAACATTTGGCTGCGGGGGACAAGGTGGGAGGACACCAGGGGAGTATGGACACTTAAGTATAGGCTCTTTTTTATTTCCTATATACTGCCAGAGCATGAATAATCTGGTGGCTTGGGCCATGTAATACAGCTTAGATTCACACGTTCCGTATTGCAGCGAATTTGATGGTGCGGATCTGCAGCAGATCTGCAGCAGATGTGATCTAAATAACTGAACACAGCATCAAATCTGCTGCAGATTTGCTGCGGATCCTATATAATGAGGGGATCATTTTGGTGCTACTAATGTGTTCCTACATACTGTACTGCAGTATTACAATCAGCATTAAACATTTGATACTTGAATATGGCATGCATTAAAAATTTTAAAAATTTTAAAAATTTGCCCGCCGGCAGGGGGGAACATAATAAACAATCCCTACTTACCTCTCACTGTGCCTATGAATCGTCAAATGATGTCATCATGACTTGTGGAAAAATACCAGACCCAACTGATGGATGGATCAATCAGCCAATCAGTGACTGCAGCATAATCCCGCCCCAGACACTGACTAGCCGAGTGGCCAGTCCATCATCCAGGTTGTGGCATTGCAGCCAGAGGAGTTCCTGGAGCCCGGCATCCCAAATCGGTGGGACATTGCTGCAAAGGCACAGCGAGAGGTAAGTAGTGCTGGTTTATTATGTTCCCCCTCTACCAGCTGACAATTTTTTTAGAACGCCAGACTTCTCCTTTACATAGCCTTTATGTACTGAATGGGGAATTATTTTGCCATGATGGTGAGGTTACCCTCTGAATAAATAATCAACATTTTTGCTTTGATTATGTAATCTATTCCTAACTAGAGAATTGCACTTTGAGGGCAATTCCATTTATTTGAAAAGTTATAATGTTTCCAGTTAATGAAAGTTGGCAATCCCACACAGTAGAAAATGATTGACTGTTTAATGTACAGTTCTATAAGATACAATGGTAAGGGAAAAATGTTTTCCGTTTGACTATTTGACGTGGTTTGTATCAGTTGATAGTCCCTCTGTCTGGCAGTAGGCGTTCAAGAATGTTTTCTAGGTTGAATTGCATTAACCCCTTAAGGCAAAATCACATAACTGTATGTGATAATGCTGTTAAAGGGGTACTCCGGAGGGGAGGGGGGAATAAACTAGTACCAAAAAGTTTTAATTCCATTTTTAAAAACTCAAGCCTTCTAGTACATATCATTTGCAGTATGCCCTGCAGGAAATAGTGTATTTTTTTCCAGTCTGACATGTGGCTCTCTGCTGCCACCTCTATCCATGTCAGGAACTGTACAAAGCAGGAGGTGTTTTCTGCAAGGATTTGCTACTGCTCTGGACAGTTCCAGTCATGGCTCATGGCAGCAGGAAGTACCATGTCAGACTAGAAAGAAAATATGACTTCTTTAAGGGCATACAGCAGCTGATCTCCCTGCATAATAAAAGATATGCATCTGATGGCCGATTTACGGGCCTCAAGAGCAAACGAGCAATTTTTCCTGTAGTCAAAGCACTGGTATGAGATTGAAAGACTTTGGGGGGAATGTTTGGATGAACATTACTAAAGTTCTGGTATCCAGCAGAAGAGCAGATGTGCTGAGGCCTAATGTGAAGTTATATAACCAAGTATAGCAAAGTGAGAAAGTAAGGGCCCTATTCCACCGGACGATTATCGTTTGCATAATTGTTAACGATTAACGATTTCAAACGACCGCTATTGCGAAAGACCTGAAAACGTTCACTCATTTCCATGGAACGATAATCGTTACTTACGATCGTAAAAGCCCCAGTGAGAGGACTACTTAGAGCTCCCTTTTTTAAACCCTATAATTGGGATTTTATATTATTATCATATATTTTTAAGTTGTCATTTTTTGCGCCATGATCTCTAATTTTTATTGGTATCATATTGGTGTAAGAAATACATTTTGATTGTTTTTAATACATTTTTTTCTAATATATAATTTTTAAAAATCAGCAATTCTGGTGTCTTTTTTCCCCCTCTTTTCATTTACACTATTCACCGTGTGGGAACAATATTGTTATATTTTAATCGGATAATTCCACATGCTATGATATGAAATATGTTTATTTTTTATGTTTTATTTGTATAATGGAAAAGGGGGTCATATAAATCTTTATTGGGGTATTTTTATTGTTATTATTTTTAAATATGTTAGAAAACCTTTTTATTTATTTATTTTACACATTTTGTATTACATATACAAGTCCCTTCGGAGACTTTTATATGCAATGCTCTGATTGTATATACTAATGAATGTTATGCCATAGCATAGCATTTATCAGTACTATCGGCGATCTGTACATAGAGTCTGCCTGAGAGCAGACTCTATTCACGCCAATTCGACAGGACGGAGGTAAGTGGGTTATCCCCGCCTGCCTACACAAGTGATCGGGACCCCCGCACCCATGCTGTCACTGACAACCTTAAAAGCCGAATGCTGTGCATCACAGTGTTTGAGGGGCTTTATGACAGGCAGCTGCGGTACTGCGGCTGCCTGTCATGCCAAGGTCTGGGAACAGTAATGTGTGCACAGCCAGGAATGTAGATATATACATTCCTGCTACACGGGGGTATGTGCAGCAGTAACGTATATGCTGACGTGAAGGGGTTAAACTAAAGTGTCCATTCAGTAAATTACATGTCATGGAAAATATTATTGTTTCTTAAATACAGTCACACCATCAGTCTGAAATCAGAGACGTTCAGTGATCAGAGCCAGAAGCGACCTGAGGGAGAACTAGATAAATAGAAACCCTATATATATATAATGGAAACTGACGCTCATATTTCTCTGTGGGAGAAGAACTCAAAGCTCATACAATTGAATACAATTCAATGTTTCTCAAATAAGAGAAATTATTTTGGGATCATGCTAAAAGGGGCCACAGAGGACAGCCATTTAAATAATTGTAAAGAGGAAAGATACACAAAAATGGGCAAAAATGGTAAGCTGGACAGCAATTTTAACTTCTTCTTCTGCAAATGACGTTAAAGGCTGAAGCAAGGCCCAAGGGCACACTTCTTTCTATGGAAGACCTTTATCTGACTGTTACAAATGTTTTTTTATGCCCATTATTAAACAGGAACAAACTGCTGCAGAAATAGAAATGACAAGTGCAGGTTGAGAATTCAAGAACCGTCTCTTTTCTATGTTACGCAATGTGTATGTGTTATAACAGTTGGTACCAAACTATATGAAATGGCATTAACCCCTTAAAAACGGGCAAATTTTCGTTTTTGCGTTTTCGTTCTTTTCCCCCTTGTGTATATAAGGAGGCATTAACCCCTTAAAGACCGGGCTAATTTTCATTTTTGCGTTTTCCTCCTTGTGTATATAAGGCCATAGCAGTTGCATTTTTACATCTACAGACCCACATGAGCATCACTAATAGTACTTTGCAATGACAGGCTGAATTTTTGCATAAAATATGCTGCGAAACCAGAAAAAAATTATATGCGCGGTGAAATTGAAGAAAGAACACAATTTTTTTTCTTTGGGGGGGCTTAATTTTTACGCCGTGTGTTCTATGGAAAAACTGACATGTTATATATGTTCCTCAAGTCGGTATAATTAAAATGACATGTAACTTGTATAACTTTTATGTTAATTGATGGCTCGTAAAAAAATAAAACCTTTTACAGAAAATAAACGTTCCTTAAAATCGCTCCATTCCCAGGCTTATATAGCTTTTATTCTTTGGTCTATGGGGCTGTATGAGGTGTCATTTTTTGCGCCATGATCTGTACTTTCTATTGGTACCTTGATTGCACAAATGCGACTTTTTGATTGCTTTTTATTACAATTTTTCTGGATTTGATGTGACAAAAAATGCGCAATTTTGAACTTTGGAATTGTTTTGCGCTTACGACATTTACTGTGAGGGATCATGAATTAAATAAATTTATATTTCGGGTGATTATGCACACGGCCATACCAAACATGTTTGTTTATTTATTTGTTTATTTGTATTTATAAAATGGGAAAAGGGGGGTGATTTGGACTTTTATTAGGGGAGGGGATTTTTTATAAAAAAATACACTTTATTCTTTTTGTACATACAGTAATTAAAAGCCCCCTGGGGGACTTCTATATACACAGCACTGATCTCCTATTGAGATCAATGCTGTGTATGTAACAGAGCAACAGTCCATTAGATCGGTGCTCTATTATAATTGTCTGCTGCAGACCATCTGAATAGATTGCCCAGGCGGGATCAGCGTCATTCCGACGCTGAGACCCGGCTGGCTCATTAGAACGTATCTCCGCGATCGCATCGCACGGGGGAGATCCCCCACTAGACACCAGCGACAGGGGGCACAGATACTATACAAATGCGGCGGCTAATACCCACCGTCCCTGGCTACACATGGCAACCGGGGACCGCGGGCTGCAGAGAGGGCTCACGCCGTCGTTAAGGGGTTAAGGGCATTTTCTGACTAAATATTCAGGTGAAAAATCTTTGTAAATTCACTAAATCTTGTGTCATGCTGATATCACAGAATACTGAGCTAGGTAACACATACAAACAACATGTATCATATCTAAAGATGTAGAGCACACCACTCAAAATGTATTGAGGGTGGAATCAATCCATATTGGCCATCAATTCCATTTTAGATTCAACTGCCAATTTGAATTTGAATAAACTCCTGAGGATAATTGCAGGGCACCAGTCACATGGCCACAGCCTTGATCACATGACTGACAGTGAAAGCGCAGAATATAATGGTCGGATTGTTCATCAGTTATGTTAGTTATCAATTCTACTCCATAGTCGTTCCATTTATTTATACAAACTGGGTAATGAACATTGACTGGAGTCCCTTCTCCTGTAAGAATGGATTCAGCTAAAATGATCTGTAAAAATCAGAAATTTGGGGGAAATTAAGACTGAAATTAATAATATTACTTTAACATGATCACGAGTGCTATTGTGGGAAAAAAAGGCTGAAGGGGCCAGGTAATCAGGGGTACCTTAATGATCATGATGTGATAGCATATAAAAGCAAATTGCCATTTCTTCTTAGGATTTATGTAGCCCTTTATCCCCTTGTCAATATCTAATATATATATTACCATGGCAATCAGCTAACAGCTATAGGCTGGGTTCACACTATGTATATTTGAGGCTGTATTTGTGAGGCTGTATAGCAACCAAAACCAGGAGTGGATTGAAAACACAGAAAGGCTCTGTTCACATAATGTTGTAATTGAGTGGATGGCCATCATTTAATGGCAAATATTTGCTGTTATTTTAAAACAACGGCTGTGGTATTGAAATAATGGCCGTTATTTAGTGTTATATGGCGGCCATCCACTCAATTTCAACATTGTGTGAACAGATCCTTTCTGTGTTTTCAATCCACTCCTGGTTTTGGTTGCTATGAGGACCTGACATGAGGACCAAATACTGCCTCAAATATACATAGTGTGAACCCAGCCATAAAGTGCAGGGACTGACCCTATGCTATCAGCAGTAGGTGGCTGTTGTATATTAAACACCACAGTCAGCTGCAATGACCGAGAAATCTAGATGCTTATATAGATATGTAATGTACTTCTTTTTAAAAAATCTCAAGTCTTCCCAAACTTTTCAGCTGCTGTATGTCCTGCAAGAAATGTTATTTTCTTTTCAGTCTGAAACAGTGCTCTTTGCCGACATCTCTGGCAGGGATGTCAGCAGAGAGCACTGTGTCGGACTGAAAAGGAAACGTTTCCCGCAGGACATACAGCAGCTGATAAGTATGGAAATACTTTAGATTTTTAAATATAAGTAAATCACAAATCTATAGAACTTTCTGATTTAAAATAAATTTTGCTGGATAACCCTTTTAAAAAAAATTGAATGACCCCGCAGGGCTCAGAACTAGTTGTAGGTAAAAGGAATTACCCACACCTACCATTTGGGGACAGGTTCTATTATTGGTTTTGAGCAGATCTGGGGTTCCATGTGCTGCTGAGCGGCATGGTTCTCTAGGACTATGATATGTTCAGTACATTCCATCAGCTTTCCTGTTTGAGAATATGCTGTGAATGAAGAGGCATTAATCATAATATTATATCAGGCAGTCAGTAGTGGTAGCGCTTGTCAGTTTATTTCAGATGATATCCTTTTCATGGCTGAAATTTGTAATTCATGATGAAGGTTGAATATTACTTGCCGGTAATTGGTTGAAATGTATGTGTTAGAGTCTAAATTATTTTAAAATAACAAGCTTTAGCAATTCTAAACCTTTTTGTGCTTGATAGTGAATAGATGATAATGAATCGGCCCATTTCTCACTCTGACTGCAAGCGCTATAACATGCAAATCCAAGATATTTAGGAATTCTGTTTCAGAATATTTCAGAACAAAATCAGATTAATTTCGGCTCCTGGGATACTATAAGGAAGGTAGAATAGTCTTATTTCTGGTTCAAACTAGGGAATTTCTCCATTTTTGAAGGGCACAAAAATGCTAAAAGCAACTCATTCTATTGTAAAAACTTCTAGTACAGTGCATTGATTTGTAGCATCGTGGAGATATTATACTGGATATACCAAGTTGATTTGTAGTGATATTCTATACAACTGTCATGCCTGCAGGGTACCCATCTATTTACAGTCAACTCATAGTAAGCTGCTTAGAAGACACTTGAAGAGAGAAACCATGGTGATCTGTAAAGTAGATTTTCAGTACATCTATATAGCGAAAACCTCTCTACAGCATAGTAACTGTTATAGTATAAAGATAATGCAGCGCTTGCATAACGGTATGTTGAACCCTCTATTTCAAAATATTTGGAACATTTTAAAAAATAGTGTCTGATTGGAAATGTACCTATTAACCATGTCAAAATGCCCCT
This sequence comes from Dendropsophus ebraccatus, assembly GCF_027789765.1. Taxonomy (NCBI): domain Eukaryota; kingdom Metazoa; phylum Chordata; class Amphibia; order Anura; family Hylidae; genus Dendropsophus; species Dendropsophus ebraccatus. Next base: position 41,369,085 of record NC_091454.1, on the reverse strand, counting down.
TTTCACACACTAAGTTTATGAATTCATGATATCTTGATGGGGTTCTACTTACTTATTCTCTAAAATGTGGTAGAGTCTAATTTACCTAATTTAACATGTGCAAGGAGCAGCAGATGTGGACCCGCTATGCTATCAAACTGGTTTGTCTTTGGGTTATGCAGGGAGCGGAGTCTTAGTGCCCCCAAAGTCTTTAGCCTTCATCCCACTGCAGGATGTGAAAACTGGACTTCTGCTGCTAGAGGAGACTAAGTTGCTCCACAAGGCATGGTCCCAGTGATGGTAGAAGCTGGTCCCCAAGGATCAGAGAATGCCAGTGGAAGGCATCAGAAAACAGGCTGGGTAAGTGTAGCTAGTAAGCTGGGTCATCAATATACAGAGTTCAATATAAGAGAAGAAAAATATCACTGTTTTAATAGCTTGCAAGAGTTCTTGCCCAATAAGTAGATTTGGTAACCCACTAGGTCTGACTGTTGACACCCATGACACCAAAAGATTATCAGCCATACTTGTCCAATTACTGGCCGCTCCCGACGATAATTATTTGGTGTAATAGGTCATGTTAAAAGGCAACGATCAGCTGACATGCACAATGCCGACTCCTTGTTGTCTTTAAACATGATCTATCAAACCAATCATGATAGCAATGGTCTGCTTCCCGTGTAACAGAAGCGGCAGCAGCAGCAGACCTTTGCTCTCTTGAATGGACCGCCTGGACAATCTAAAGATTTGCATATAAGTACAGTTGAAGCAGAGTAAACAGTAACACATTAACTAGGTGCATTAATTCTCTAAGTCTCATTGGTAATTGTATGCTTTATTTTATTTTTATTTTTTTGGTAAAAGTTTGATTTTATTTTATTTCTTGTTACATTTTGTTAATTTAAAACCTTTTTATTAACAGTCCCAAATATTTTTATTAGTTTAAGTTTACTGTCCAATTGTCGTACTCCTACACTGCTTAATAAAACAACCTCATAGCGGTTGGAGGTGTGGGGGCATTGTGCCGTAGGGGCAGAACTGTCACTTTTAATACAGAGAATATAGAAAAGGCTCAGTTCCTGAGCCCACTTCATATCACCCCATGGTTCTTTCGAAGAAACTATACTGTTTATGTTCCAATTTACTCTAGAGTCATACTCCACTGGATTCTTTATATTGAGTTTAGTAATATGGATGGCACTTTGATTCAGCAGTGTGAGAATAGACAACTTCTGTCCGTAGTGAATATAATTGAAAGAATACGCCTTATTATGTTTAGCAAACAATCATAATTTCCTTATATTTTATAAACTTATGGGAGAAAATCTGCACTGTGATTGCTGTTTATAGGCAACATAGACAGCTCTGATAAATGTACCATAACAAGCCTGGTAATTAGAATAGAAAAATAGATACAACAGAAATAAATATAGAATTATTATATATTTAGCAAAATAACAAAAACATCTCAAAATATAAAAATGTCTCGCTGTCTTGTATTATAGCCCTGCTTTCTTGTATGACAGTGTTTTAGGGCCTTTCATATAACAGTTGCTGCTTTTAGTGTCGTCTTGCTTTCATGGGAGGAAAAAAAAGGAGAAGAATCTTATCACAGTATACATTTCCTTTGCCTGTGAAATATATGGTTCACTTCTTACACAATCTGTCATTTCTGTCATTGTTATGCCATTAAAGGAGAAAACATTGATGAGTTAAAGAATAAACTGCAATTTCCTATTGGAAATCTGACATGTTAAAATGGTTGCTAGAGATCTGACACTAATGATTCTATTCACAGTGATTTGAAGGTAATTTTACCTTATTGATGTTGGAAACCTAACACGTCTTTGGGCTTTTTTTTCAGCCATAAAATATATTGGAATACAATATACGACTTTGGTTGATAGGCCATTACATTTTACCATTCAAAGCTGCAATGCTGTGAAAATCCTCCTATCCTAGTCTTTCTTAAGGCTAATAGAGAATTACTGACAACGCAATTCTGTATAACAAGATGGAGCTTTGCTTTGTCAATATAGCTAAGTATTATAAAAAATGTTTTTCTTTTGTATTGCAGTTCCTCCCATTGTTCCCAATATAAACTTGATGTCTTTTCATCCGTACACCAAAAATAGACCTACCGCTTCCAACAGTTTAGGGTTTGCAATATGCAAGATGGAGCCATACATTTTACATGGTGGGATTAGCGCCTGACATCTTCTTCCTCTAACTCTCAATGACCTTCCAGTCCCCCTCTTAGAGGGTCTAGTCATCGTCATAGTTCTAGTCATAGTTGATCTTCCGGTAAGAGTATGTGTTTCATCTGTATGTTAAATTGGAACTCCATTATTTGCTCTGAGACCTAGAGTAAGTCTACTGAGATTGACAACTGTTTTATGCCTTTCGATGCTCTATTTATACGGACATAGGATATATTGTGCTCTTATATCTACTTTATGTAACATATATGGCACTTGTGGGGTTTATACCATTCTTATATTATACATAGTAACAAGACAAGAGTCTATCAAGTACAACCTAGAGAACCCTACTGTGTTGATCCAGAGGAAGGCAAAAACCCCTATGAAGCAGATGACAATTGCCCCATCACAGGGAGAAAATTCCTCCCGACTCCAATGGCAATGAGAATAATCCTTTAATCAATGTATCACCAAATATCTAATGCCCATAATTTGTGATATTATATTTTTCAAGAAAAGCATCCAGGCCTCCCTTGAACTTATTTAATGAATTAGCTATGACAACAGCTATGATACCCAGGTTCATAGTGGTCTACTGCTTAGAGCCTTTTGAATCATCACGTATGTGGAAGAAGCAATACTTTTGTGACCCATCCAGGTGGTGACACCTGATGTTATAAGAAGGTGGGATTGGAACACGTGGGAGAAGGATTGATAATGTCACCATTGGATCTCTCAGCATTGGTAGCATAGGTTGAACACGAGGCTTTAGAAATTGTGTTGAAGTTGCTTGACCGGCTTGAGTTTGTGAAAGCCATACTAGAGAGAATGCACAAGGTGAGACTCTAGTGTTATAGAAAAAAGGGAAAATTTGGCAGCACATCTATGACTCTGTTCACACTGCAGGTTGCATGCTGCTAGTGGCTTAAGTACAGACAAAAAAAAAACAAAAAGTGCAACCGACAGGTGCTAGGGCTTACCGTATATACTCCTCCCAGTGTACACACGATAAACACCTGCTCTGTAGATATTAAAAAGTAAGGATCTCAGCAAACTATTTGATCAAACAGAGTGTACCATGTCACCAACGTTAAGGTGTCCTCAGAGACATGGTCCCTACTCTAGCAGCGTGCAACCTGCAGTGTGAACAGAGTCATAGATGTGCTGCCAAATTTTCCCTTTTTTTCTGTTGAATGTGGGGGGTGTAGCTACCTTCTGTTGTATGTGGGGGTGTGGCTACCTCCTGTTGACTTGCACTCCTCCCATGTCCCAAGGGTGCTATAAAAGAGAACATTTGGCTCCTATCTGCCCAGTTGTAGGCTTATTAAAGCCCAGGAGAGGCCATTGCTAGTGTGAAAATGCTAGAGTAGGGACCATGTCTCCGAGGACACCTTAACGTTGGTGACAAGGTACACTCTGTTTGATCAAATAGTTTGCTAAGATCCTCAATTTTTAATATCTACAGAGCAGGTGTTTATCGTGTGTACGCTGGGAGGAGTATATACGGTAAGCCACTGCACCTGTAGGTTGCTGCTGCACTTTTTGTTTTTTTGTCTAGTGTTATAGAAGGCCTTTGCCAGATGTGAAAATGACGAAAATAAAGAAGCATGTGCATGGATGGAAACTCTAAAAAATGTAGTAATATAATAGTATATCATTGGTACCTCACAATGCATGGTGCTAAAGGAAGGGTAAAGTCTCCTAATGAAGTCAGGAGAAAAGTTCCCAGCACTCAGCAATCAGTGTTTATGGACAGGTTTTCTAACTTTTCTACACAAGGTAAGAACAGTCATGATAGCGAAAAATGTAAGACCGGTGAAGTTCTAACAGTGCAACCTGCATACTGTTATTCTGGTCTTCTATTTACATGATTTTTTTTTTTTATTGGTTAGTATTTGAATTGCCTGTTTACTGATGTAGGACAAAAGATCTTTTGGCAAACTGCATGATCATGTTGACTCAATGACATAACTCCACTTCAACTCTGTTTTGCATCATGCATCACTTCCCCTGATCACTCATCCATGAGCAATAACCAGACTGCTTCTCTGTCCATAACATGCAATACTACATTTCCCATCATGCCTGGACAACCAAATACAAAGCTTTAGCTGTCCAGGCATGATGGGAATTGTGGTTCTGCAACAGCTGGAGGGCCGCAGTTTGTAGACCCATGGTCCATAAATTGGTTGCTTATGAAAGAGCATGTGACACACACATCACAGATGCAATGGGAACAGCACAGATGCAATGGAAATAGCAGAGTCATGGGTATCATTACATGATTCTCAGGTAGCCATCGTATAGGCAAAGAAGCTGTCTAGCTGCTGCACATGAATGGGAGATAGGAGGAAGGGTGGAGCCGCATGATTATACAGAATGGGGACATAGAGAAGGGACAGTAAATCAGTAAGTACTAATAAGCAATCAGTTGGCACCCCTGTGCAATCCACAACAAAGTCCAAGCTGACTGGTACAAAAAAGGCTGTGTTTGTAGCCTTCCCATGCAGCTTCATTGTACATTTATCCCAGTCTGTGATCAATTTTATTGCTATGAAAATAAAGTGAAGGTATTTTATGCTTTATCACATCTTTGCATATACCAGTAGGTAAATTATTATAATTAATAATATGGCTTGCTTCAAACTTGGCTAACCCCTTTACTAATGTTAAAAAGTCATAACATGGAAAAGGGGCAGTAGAACAAAATATTTGCTGAGATAGAGGAAAATTTGCTGGACAACTGAACAGCCAGGTATCTAGGCAGCAAATTTAGTAATGGGTGGAGACACCTGCATCTCCTGAACTAGTGCTGGGAGAGAACTACTGACTAGTGTTAATGTTAACATGCGTGCTCTTCTGGTAAAGGGGTATCCTCATCTCAACTAGTATAGTTGTACTTGTATGAGTCGTTAGCAAATTTGCTTCCTTCTCCTGATATGCTGCTCTTCTCAAATTCTCAAATTCTCAAATTAACACAATGTTCCTCCTTGCCTTCTATGAGCCATGCCGCTTTTATTTTTCCACCTACAGGGCTGGTTGGGGTGTCATTTTTTGCGCCATGATTGCGGCAAAATTTTGATTGATCTTTATTAATTTTTTTGTGATATATAATTTAATAAAATCAGCAATCCTGGTGCGTTTTTTTTTTTTGTTTCCGCTTACGCCGTTCACTGTGCGGGAGCAATAATGTTATATTTTAATAGATCGGACAATTCCGCACGCTAAGATATGTAATTTTAATAAATAAGGTGGGTCTAATAATAAGGGGGTCTTTAAACTTTCATTGGGAGAGGGTTCATAAGGGTTTTTTATTACTTTTCAAAACTTTTTTATTACACTTTTTTAACACTTTTATTTACTGTAAAATATGCAATTATTAGATTGCAAACACTGGTCTATGCTATGCCATAGCATAGCATAGATCAGTGTTATTGGCGATCTATGTATAGAGCCTGCCTAAGAGCAGACTCTACACATAGATCGATGATCCGACAGGACAGAGGTAAGGAGCTTACCCCCGTCTGTCGGCACATGCGATCGTGGGTCCCGATCACTCAGTGACAGATGCTTGATCTGTCACTGAGCACCTTAAACGCCGCGATCGCTGTAGATCGCGGCATTTAAGGGGTTAATGAGAGTCTGCTGCGGGATCACAGCTGACTCTCATTATCTCCGGCCCTGGACACAGATGAGAGCGGGATCGCACTCCCAGCAGCTATCCCGCTCTCATCACAAAGCCCCTGTCAGTGTAGGAACGTATATATACATTCCTTCTGCATGGGGGATGTGCAGTAGGAACGTATATGTACAGATTACTGATGAGAAGGGGTTAGTATGTGTATTATAGCTATATATACCAGCTAGATCACTGCATCTAGAGCAGAAAGGTGTTCTGTAACTTAGAAAATGAGTTTACCACAATGGGAGGGAAAGAGCAGTATATTAGGAGAAGGAGACAAGTTTGATAAATTATTGTATTTTTAAAAATATTTATTTTGAGGAAATCTACAAGTTTAACTACTTAAGTTAAGATAGAGATATCCCTTAAATTCTGCCTGGGTGGGAGACAACTATGAGAGTATAGAAAGTTTTGACTTTGTTTTCAGAGCTTACTAACATCTCTATTATAATATTTCTTTGCCAGATGTTTATATGCTTTATGTACTATACATTAAAGAATGGACATTTAATTATGGTAGAAAAGTAGTAAAAAAGGATCAATAAATAAATATTATTTTCCTGCATTGAAACAGAAAAGCATATGTTATAGACAATGTCTATGTGTAGGTTTAATTGGAGTCTGCCAAAAACACATTTCTCTTAAACAAGATCTTAGCCTCCGGCTATGGAAAGGTCTTTAATTTTAACGCTTCACAAAGGACGTGCTATATTTATGTTTTATTCATAATTCATGCTAATATATTAAGCAACTATCTCGAGAGGAAACCAAACCAGCACCTCTCTAGCACCAGATGTTCAGCATTGATAACAAAATTCAATTTTACATGAAAGTTTTAGATTAAAATGATCCAGTTATCTAATAGTCTATGTAGAAGGAAGTCATAAATTACGTCATGAAATTATGACAGAAGAAAAATGCTCAGCGCTGAACATGGAGGCACACGGAGGAAGAACCCATAAAGCCTATGTGGCACACAGTAATTCACCTTGAAAAGTTCATTTTTATTGAGGTTTCTCATTTTCCTTTGCTTTTTAATATGCATATATCAAATTATGGTTTTACTGCACTATTAAATTTCAACAGGTTAGTCATATAAAGCTAGATTTCAATGCTGGTGTGTTTTACAGTCAAGAACGTGAACATGAATAACGCTGTTCTGCTATGTTCATAAAAAAGTGCTCTCAAGAGCTTTCTCATACATGTTTGATCTTTGTGCTAGTGAACCTTACATCTGCTGCTCTCTTATTTTCTATGCAGCAAAGGAGATGCTTGAAGCTCTCGAGGCTCAATACAATTTTCCCTTACTATGAGGGTATAGGCATCTACCTCATAAGGATTTTTTTTTCTTCTTCTGGATCAACACAGTATTTCTATATTAAACCTGATGGACGCTAATCTTGTCTGAACCATATTACTCATATAACAGTTTACAGAAAAACACTGTGCATTTTATGCTTCAATTAGAGATGAGTGGAGCGGGCTTTGTTAAGCTGTGTACAAAGTAGAACAAGCTTTACAATCCCACTGTCTGCCTACGCTCTAGAGAAGGTGGAGACAGCCTGAGGGCCACCTGGAAAACATGGATACAGCCAAAGGCAATTCTCTGGATGGATGGCAGATTGAATTTGAGAAACTTGAGGCAGTGGAACAGGCAGAACTTCAAGAGGAATCTGACACATAGCCTCCGCTTGAAATTTCCTTGCATATTCCTTGCATATTGCATTTCCGACTATTGACAGCCACAGAGTGAAGCTCCTGCACAGTTTAACCGCTTGCTGGTGTTAGCCCTGCACCATTATTTCTCTTCTATGAGAATTAAGATGCCCTTTGTGCTGCATCTATAAGAGAAACAGATCACTGATCTCAGGGAGATCAGCCAAACGATAACATTGCCGGATGCTAGTTAAATCGCTCAATGCACTGAAATCCTAGGTGCATTGCCCCCTGGGAAACATGAATATGTGTTGCCCCTCATCAGTGTGGAGCCAGATTCTGGCAAGGTGGTAGCAATGCCTAGTAAAGCCAAAAGAGAAACAGATCGCTGACCTCCCACCTAGCCAGAATAGCTCTCCACACTAATGAGGGGCAACACCTTGAAACAGCTGTCTGTGGATAAATACCTGATCTGTCTGTGGATGGATACCTGATTTGTTTCTCTTATGGCTTTACTAGGCATTGCTTTCACCTAGCCAGAATCCTGCTCCACACTGATGAGGGGCAACATCCCAAAACAGTTGTATGTGGATGAATACCTGGCCTTGGTTTTTCTCTTGTCATTACATTGACTTATAGGGCCAATTAATATGGTGATTTTGGTGGTTTCCCTACAGGAGCCACCCCTTGACTGGGTCCTTCCTGGAGGAATATCTGGCTAGTCCTGTTTTTTGAGACTCTTAAATGAGGCTTCACAGGCTTTTCTTTTTCATATTCTTGTTTCCCAGGGAGCAATGCACCTAGGATTTCACTGCATTGAGCTTTAACCAGCAGCCGGCAGTGTTATCGTTTGGCTGGTCTGATCAGTGTTCTGTTTCTCTTATGGCTTTACTAGGCATTGCTCCCACCTAGCCAGAATCCTGCTCCACACTGATGAGGGGCAAACCCCAAAACAGCTGTCAGTGGATGGTTGGTTTTGGTGGTTTCCCTACAGGATCCACCCCTTGGCTGGGTCCTTTTTGGAGGGACATCTGGCTAGTCCTGCGTTTCAAGACTCTTAAATGAGGCTTCACGGGCTCTTCTTTTGCATATACATGAGTTGCATCTAGCCATCCAGTACTAACAAGGCACATTGATTTTGGAATAGTTGTTTACAAGTGGGCAACTCTTTCTTTTAGATGTGATCTGGCCTGGTTTATCTGGTTTGTATACTATGGCACAAACACTTTAATAGCTCTCATTTAGAGGACAGCTAATTTGCATAGTTTTCCATAGCATTGTTAAAAATATGTCTCCATACAGTACTGTGTATCAATTAGTTATACCATTTTATACACTAAAAAGCCATGCTGAATAAAACACAACCAAGTTTTTAGGACTATGCGCAGTAAGCCATCTTCTTCTTTTTAATGTTTAACAGATAAATTCAGTAAAATAAATCTATTCTACATTTATGTATGTATATTTATTACATCTGAGGAGTCTAGTGAGTTTGCCTGCTAAAAATCTTCCAGCTGGCAATAATTCTGTTATAACATTTGATTCTTATCAATGTCATTTCATGCTATTTCTCAGTGTGCTGCAAGAACATCTCAAAGACCCCTAAGGCTTCTTATTTCCTTACCCTTAGGAGGAAAGAAGAAAGAATGATTTAAAATGTTGAACTTTCTGTAGCATTGCAGTCCAAGAAGAGGCATGGGGGTCTGCGTCAAAAAAACTTGAAAATATGATATCACGCTATGTTGGTGGAGAGAACACAAGTTGATGTTACCACTTGTGATTAAGATAAACATATAAATGTAATAGCACATACTTTTACGAGTCTGTGCTGCTTATTGGCTTCAATGAAATATAAATGACTTGTGGTAGTAAAGGATTTAGCATTTCTTTAGAGTGTTTTATCATATATCTAAATCAGCTGATAACTTATTTTGCTAACTGCATAAGCACATCCATCAGGGACACTGCTTTTCTACAATAGAAAAATGTGCTAAGCAAGATTTCTATTCAAAGTTTAGCAATTACAGTGCTATGAAAATGTATTGACCCTGTGCTGGCTATTAGGATTTGTTTTTTGATGAACTACCCTTTTAAGAACAATTATTAGATTCATGTTGAAAATTACAATAACTTCCTTTTTAAACTTAAATGGTATATGTACCTCAGCACATTTGTCTTGTATCTTTGCACTAGAAGTAAAAAATGAAGCACCTTTGTACATTGTCTTGAATAACAATATCCTGCAGTGTGTATAGAGCTCTTCTGCAGAGCTCTGTATATTCAGTTAGAGACAATTCAGTTGTCAAATTCCCTTCCCCCTGCCTCCCACTCTCGATAAAGTACATTTTGTAGGTTAGTGAGAAGTAGGGAACTGATAAAAAGGAGTTTTCTAATATGATGATATTGCCAAATGTGTTGACTGTCTCATTAATCCTAACTCCAACGACTGCTGTGGGGAGGGATGAAAAAAATGGTAATATTGACTAACCTTCACTTTTAGCTCTTGGGCTGTATATGCATAATAAAATGTATAATAAAAGATAACATTTACCACCAAATGTTGTACAGATGTCTTCTATTTTATGAGGCGAATAGTCAGCACTGTATCATAAATAGAACTTCCTGTTGGGTGTTGAGTAAACACTAAAAATACATGTAAGTAAATACCAACAAAATATATTTTGGCAGGTATAGAAGAGTGTAATAAAAAAAAAAAAATATGCACCATGCGATCTTTGGGTCATTTATCAAAATAATAATAATAATTTAAAAAAATAATAAAAAAAAAATAAATAAAATAAATAATAATAATAATAATAATAGGAATTTCCAAACTTTAAAATTATCTGCAAATGGTTAACATGCACAAAGATTAGATATTTTCTATTGACTGTATCTAGCTGCACTGCCTTTGTAATGTAGTTCCACAAGCAGTCACATGACCATTTTACTACTTTTGTGTCCTCTCATTCTGTGACTTCTTGGTTATCTCCAGCAACCACGACTCACACATGAGTTGCTGCAGGTCTGTGTTACTCCTTGGGGGCTCACCCTTGTCCCATCTTCAGAGGAAGTTTTTTTTACATGCTGGACAGAAAATCCAGCAGATCATAAAAAATAGAACAGCAATACAGACAGAGTAATTCCAGCAATAACTCACACATTTAATAGAAGAAAGTACCAGAGGCATCAAAACAAAGAAATAATTCCTTCTGAGCTATCATCTGCCAATCATTTGGTGATTATTCAGTCCAATATAGGTACTTTTGTTTATGTTTATAAGCTACCTGTGCAGCAAAAAAAATAGGGACATCGTTGCCCCAATAGACCCCCATGGGATGCTGCTCCTGTAACCTCTCTGCTCCTGTAACTTAATCCATTCACCCCCCTACTCCTGTCACCTCTCCTGTTATGCGTTCCTGTCATCCGCTCCTGTCACCCACTGCTCCTGTCCCCCACTACCCCTGTCAACCCCCCACTCTGTCCCCGGACAACACTAGCGCCTCCCAACCCCCAAGCCAGCACTACAGTTTACAGTCCTTTGTTATCAAGGCAGTTATGCTTAGAATTAGGTCTGTCAGCAATTCCCCTTTAAGAATGCTTCTGCTTTTGGCAGATAGAATGAGTTTTGGTAGACTTTAGACTTCAGAGCAGAACAGTCTCTTGGCTAGGTGACTTTGAGGTTAAGCAAGATTGACAGCGGACTTCCTATAGGGACACTGTTCAATGTGTAAAGTACTCTACTGGAGGGGAGTCCTGACAACTTTGGCTTGGTTGGACGGAAGAAAAGCAGTACTCCAGGCAGAACACTAGTAGGAACTTGACATTTGGTATTAGCCTATAGGACTAGGTAACTTGCAGAGGGGCACTTTGGCGAGATGCACTTCTTCAACCTATGACTTGAAACAGTAACACTACAGAATGCAGGACTTGACTGAAGACAGTGTCGAAAGGCTGGTTCCCCTGGGTTGCAGTCTCACCTCTAGTAACTTAGTAGGCCATGCTAAGCAGACTCAGGAACATAGGAACTGGAGCAGTCAGCAGCATACACTCTTCTACTACAAAATAATTTGAATGAGAACTGACCAGAGTGCATGGCCCTCCCCACCTTTTTATGCTACAAACAGAGGGCTCCCAATGGTGTAGAGAGGTCTCAAGTAACTTGGCTGGGGATGGGTCAGTACAGATGGAGAGACTTTTGGTAGGGTTCTGATAGGCCCAGAAGTAGGAGAGGATACTGACAGACCACCTTCTCAAGCAGGTGGTAGAGAAGGAAATGTGCAGTCACATACACAGTTAACCCCTTAGAGTCTTTCAGCATGAGCTTGCTGACAGTGAAAAGTACAGTAGAAATACAGACAATGCAGAAAACACATCCTTCATCCACAGGGTAGCCTGTTAACCTGAGATAAAGACTAGGACAGTGCAAGTATAGTGCAGCCCTACACATATGCACATACAGTAGCAGTTACAAGCAGGGTTCTGGGACACTGCAATATGGCCTTCTGATGACAATAGGAAATTTCTCTTTATCTGTGAGGATCATGATCTTCTACCCCAAATGGAAAAGTAGCTACAATCGCTGTATATCTCCTTCTGGAGTACCTGCCATATTCATGCATTAGATGAACAGCCCAATAATATAAATGATGTAATTCATTATTCCTGCAGTGCTGCTACAAAAACTTAAAGGGAATGTACAATCAGTACATTCGCTTTAAGTTTTGCACATGGATAGAATGGCACTTATGGGGCCATGTCATAGAGGGGCAGGGGTTTCTTTCCACTTTCCTCCAGTGCTTCACCCTCGGCTGGAATGTCGCTGTATGCGGGAACCCGGCCGCAGTTAAATAAAAGGACTGTGTCACCGGTTTGCCCGTGAAGGTGCCATTCTATTTATGTGCAAAACTTAAAGCAAATGCACTGATGGTACATTTGCTTTAAACCTACTGAGTTTTCTAACAGATTGCTGTTTCCTACTTATTATTATGAGTTCTTCTAAGGGCTTGTTCATATATCTCTGGCATCCATGTATGGGGAGCATTGGCCATATCAAAAAATGCTTCATGCCATCAGTGGAAGACAAATATGACGGATGTATTGCAGAGTAACCTATTTGAGCCTATGGAGCAGTGAATAAGACGTTTGATCCAGCTTGTAGCATCTGGCATCCGATCTATTCCCATCACAGATGGTGCCAATTTGCTGGACATATGTGAACCCAGCCTAACAACAAAGGAGTATTTAAAGTGGACAGGTCCTCTATGTTTCTACCACTTTGCTTTTTAGTGATGACATAAACATTTTGCTAACATAGGATGCAGTCATCATGTAGTAAGCAGCATATGTATATAAGGCAGAGATTTGGCAACTGGTATTCTCAGGAGAGGAAATACATTTTCTGACCTAAAGGATATCCTTATGATTTTTTTAAGCACCTACATTTAAAGGGGTATTTCGGTCTGGGGGTATTTTTTTTACCAATGGCCGGGGAGGGGGTGGTTATAAATGGCGCAGGTGACTTACCTCCCCGATTCCAGCGCCGGGTCTTGGATCGCGGCACCCCATTACCCCGTCCCGCGGTCGCTTCCCGGTGTGAGATGCCGCATGTGACGTGACACCTCAAGGCAGCTCAGCCATTCAGCAGCCGAGGTGGGACTCCGTTACGGCCGCCGAATGGCTGACCAGGAATCAGCCGCAGGACGCGTGTACGGGGCACCGTGATCCGGGACTCAGCGCTGGAACCAGGGAGGTGAGTCACCTGCGCCATTTATAACCACCGCCTTCCCGGACATTGGTAAAAAAATACCCCTGGACTGGAGTACCCCTTTAATGAATTAATGGCAAAGTTTGCATTTTTCTAACGTTACTTCTTATTTTACTGTCCCACTGGGGGACGTAACTATCTGCACCCCTGGTTTACTATAAACAGAGGGAAAAATATTGGTTTGTCTTTTATTTTTGTTATTGGTATGAAATGTAGCAGCCTCTACTGTTCCTTGTTCTGTTCATCTCTGTGTCCTTTGTGGCATGTGGCTGCTGGTATTCTCATCATGCAATAATGCTCTCTTAAAAAGTTTAACATCGTATCTCTGTACTGTATATTTTTGCTTAGAGAATTTGTACTATTTTTTCGGAGAGAGAATGGATTTATGTGTAGTACTATTTTTCTCTGTAGTTTCACATACAGGCCAATAGATGTACAAAAAGGACATACATGAAGCATAAATAATAAAAAATGTATATGTTGGTGGGGCCAGTAAAACATTTCAAGGGAGGATAGATCCTATAACTCGGTTGTTTTACCTTCAATCACGGAAAGTGGAGTTGATACCAAAAAGTTCTTTTTTGGTTTCACCTCATCAGGATCATCCAGATGGTCATTGGTGAATGTGAGATGGAGCTGGTGTGAGCAGGCTTTCATGCGCTGCTGAATTTTAGACCATAATGGTGTAGTGTCCCAGCTCTTATCAGGTCATTGACCAGTTCCTCAAGTGTGTGGACAGGCGTTTTTTTTAAATACAGGTAACATGTTCAATCAGGTGCAATTAATACAAATACAGAGAAGGAGGAATAGGTCTGTAATGGTGTGTTTACACAGAACGATTATCGTTTGAATTTTCGCGATAACGATCACATTTGAGTGATAATCAGCTCGTCTAGAAACAGCGAACGATCAAGCAACGAGCGAGAAATCGTTCATTGTGATCTTTCAACATGCTCCCAAATCGTCTTTGGTCGTTCGCTGAAAATTCGCAGATCACTTCCTCTAAACAGAAGATTGTATGAAGCATAGGTAGTCTGCCTCCTGAGTGGGCTTGCCAGTCTTCCACAATGGAATGGCTGGTTGTGAAGGGTTCTGCTCGTAAGGTAGAACTGCTCCAGTGAAGGGGCGGTTCAGCCGAAGAGGGTACCCTGAATGGAAAAAATTTCCAAGTGGATAAAAAACACAGGTAATTTCTGTAATTTGTAATTTTTTTTTCTCGTCTTCTTCTGAGGATGAACTGTACGCAAGAGGAGCAGAGGTCTGCTAAGGGATAACCGAGACAATTGGTTAAGAGTTAACTTATAATCTTTAAATTTAGTTTGATGTGCTCTCCTGGCTGGGTCTGGAATCTGCGGTTAGTACAAGAAGATATAGTGATGGTGCTAGTATACTGAGATAAAGTGATGGTAAGGGGAAGATATTAGAGGGATGGACTGAGCCCTCTGCTGAAATCCCCTCCAGAGCAAAATGTTGTTTTGTTATGTTTTATAATGGATGGTAATAAACTAGTCCGGGTAAATTTAGCAGATTGTATGGGGTAGGACGTGGATAATTGAAGAATGTTTGTTTTAAATTGATTTTGTACTATGGAAAATAATTAAAGATAGTAATAAAAAAATGAAAAATAAAAATCAAACTGTAATTTTTGGAATTTGTTTTATAAATAAATTCTTTCCTTCACAGATTAAGTATACATACAGTAAAAATTATAGACCTCTCCATTTTTTGTAGGTGGGAAAACTTGCAAAATGCAGTGTATCAAATACTTATTTCTCCTACTGTACATTAAAAAACATGGGTTGAAAGTGTACAGTGCTGTAGACCCGCTATATAGACCATGCTCCTCCTATTGAAAGCCAAAACACCTTTTAATGGTCATTAAGGGTCCCTATTCTAAGCCGCTGCCTTTTTATAATGGGCCTAGAATAAGGAATTGAGGACCCACCCCCCTGCAGAATTCGTGATGGCCGGGCCCTCTCTGTATCTGTCAAGAACAGAGAGCTTATCCTGCAAAAAATATGCCCTCATATGGATACTGGAGAAATGTCGATGGTTATACCACTTGGAAGGCAAGCATGGAAAAACAGAAATAAATAAATAAATAAATACTCTCATTCTGGGTTAATAAGGCCCAGAATGTATACTGGAAAAGGGGTTAAATTCTCAGTAGGTTTATGAGTCAATACAACAGATAAAATCATTATATATATTAAAAAAAATAAAATAAAGTCCTTAGTAAAGTTCACACGTTGGTTATTTACAGCGAGTGTGAAAAGTGATAGACTGAACTGTACAGATAAAATTTGAACATTCACACTCACATTCACACATTATAATTTTGATAAAAGGTGCGATGAATGTGAAATGTGAAGACATGAACTTTGCTACAAGTGTTTGCTTCAAGTTTAAAATACAATAAGTATGTACAAGAGTAAGCAAAAATTTGATTGTATTTTCGATATGCACTCCATCAAAGTCAATAGGATATAGGGCGGCAGTGAACACAGTATATAGAATAATGACCATAACCGATTTTGACCGTCCAAATAATGAACCTGTGGTTTATTTACAATCTGCTTTTGCAAAAAAAAAAAAAAAATGGCCATTTTTTTTACCTTGTTACACATTAATTTATTTTCACTAAAAATTACAACTGTATTTTGCTATTTGTGTACTATGTGTGAACATAGTCTAATACAGCTGGCCACAGTTGTAATTTGCCAGCATGAGTCTTCCTTCCTGGTCCATTACAATGACTATACTAATTTAGCCAATGATTAGAACCACTTTAGTTTTGGGATTTTTGGACATTATTGGCTCATTTTATGCTTATTTTAATGTTATACAGAGCTTAGGAGACAAATGTAGGGTGGTCTGAGCAATAGTTTTCATTTTTGAATAGACTTCCACCACAGATGGTAAGGCCTCAGCATCCTCTTTTCAGTCTGGTGAGGCCTAGGTATCACTTTGCTCTGTTGGATAAAGATCGAGTAGAAAAAGTTTGAGAAGCGCTGCTTTAGGCAATTGCCCCTGACCTTTACAATTACTGTAAGCAAGTAATTAAGTAAGTAGGTATTTACTACAGCAAAGCCAAGTCTCCCCTTAAAGAGAAGTCCTGCGATTGTTAAGGTCTTGCAGCTGGGGGTTGGGGGGGACCTCGGTAAGCGGTGGGAGCCAACGCACACTATGGGCACGAGGAGAGGTAAGTGCCTAGTTGTAATCAATTTCCCCCCTCCCCCTGCAGGACTTTAGCAATCGCCGGACTTCTCCTTCAAAAACGTGAACCACCATTCATTGGTTTTGACACAAGCTTAAATACTACCCAAACAAATTTACAATATAAAATGCAAAAATAGGCCGAATGATTCAATGAAATCACCCAACCTTTTCTTAAACAAGTAAAAGTCTAAACTTTAATTTTATGCAAGACAAACCTGACTCACTCTGCTGAAAAAGAAATTGTGCTCATTGGGGATACAATGCAGCCTTAATGTTCATTTTCATCAATTACCAACAGACGGCCTACAATAAACTGCAGCAACATCTGTGGGCTTAAAAACTGAAAGCTAATTTAATTACATTCTAAGAACATAAGAACAGGAAGGTACTTCTATGCTTAGAATGGCACAAGTACTTCACTGCAATTAGAGGATCCAGGTTTAGTAGGAGGAAGGTAATAGCTATAGTAGGAGTATCCATTTCATCCAGATTCTCTACATTCTAAAGAGCAGTCAGGGAGTTTCTGTAGCCGGGAAAGTGTATTTCCTTTAAGGTTTTATCTAGGGTTTTACTAAAACTTTTTGTAGCACTAGAAGATGGGTTTTACCAAAGTTGAGCAAAACGCTAGTATGCTTGGGTTCATCCCGCACGTGTGGCTAAAGAGGTTGAATGCAGATCTATGGCTGCTTGGAAAACATGGATACAGCAGTAGGCTTTGTTCACACAACGTAAGTTCCGTGGGAATCACGGCCATTGTTACAGCGGCCGTGATTCCCACAGAACTTATGTAGTGTTGCCTTCTGAGGGAACCCTGGCCGGATTGTATACACATACACTATACACACGCATAAATCATGATCCAAATCTACACCTGCGCAGGTTCGGGCGCTCAGATGTCCGGATTTACTAAGATACTTTTAGTAAATCCTGCCAGGGGAAAAGGGGCGGGGCCTTATATAAGACCAGCGTACTTGTATGCCGGTCTTTATAACCCCCCCATAGTATACACTCTGGCCGGGATCCCTAGCGTTGCTATAAAAAACTGAAATGTCAGTTTTCTGCGGCTGCTATTCATTGAATAGCCGCAGAAGACCCTGTCAGTGCACACAGTGGAGCGAGCGGCTCCGGACGCTCACTCCATTGTGTGCTGTGGGGAGTTCTGATGTGCACGCACACTGATGCGCCTGCATGAGAACTTAACGGTGCTAATGATCATCCGGCCGGTACTACTGTACCAGCCAGGATGATCTTTTCAGAGACCGTCCGTTTCGTGACCATGTGAACATAGCCATAGGCTATATTCAAGTTTTCCAGGACTCACTAGGGCAGCATCCAACTTCTTCATCCACCAGTTATCAAAAGTTGCATGCATGTGCTTGGACAAACCCAAGCATGCCCGATTTTCACTCTAATTTAAACTATTGAGTGAAAGCGACAGTCCACATGATCGTATACAGTTTAGTGTCCTGCTTTGGACTGCAAAAAGCAGAAACTGAGACGCTGGATGTGACATGTGGCAGGTACACCAAGAGCAAGGAATGTGAAGCAAGACCAGAATGCAGGTCACAGAGCTGGCAGACAAGAACATACAACTTGCGGGTATAGACACAGAAATGGCAGACATAGATACTGGATTTGATCTTGTAGACACAGAAGAGATGAGACCAGGAATGTAGAAATGGAGCTGACAGGTGAGAACATTGTACCTGTAGGTGTAGAACAAATGAGGTCAGAAATAAAGATACAAGACGACTCACCAGGTAAGGGGTACACAGACAGGTGCAGGGCTTTGTACAAAGATCCTAGACTTTACACTAGTCTGGATTAGGCACAGTCCTGGATAAGTGTCCCCCATAAAGTTCTGGAGCCAAAACTATATGTGGGGGAAAAGATATACTTTTGTACCTTGTCCTTAGCAATAATTAAATCAAACGACATCCTGAAAAGTCTGGTTTTATTACATTTAGCAATTCCTTGACATAATATTAGATTATATATTAGATAGATAGATAGATAGATAGATTACAGCCTGGAGTTTGAAGCTTATTAACAGAATGTAGACTTCAGTGCATGTCTAATGGTGCTCCAGGAAAAGCACAAATACTATGAGAATCCCCAGCATCTTTATTATCAAAACATTTCCACAGGCAAGAATAATTACATATAATACATATAATATTATTTAGAAATTAGAATTAATTTCCCTAATATATTATTTAAACACTTCCCTATTGCTGCCAGCAGTCTCTGCTGTTTTATAAATAAACTCAATGTGTGCCATGTACATGCTATAGTGTGTGCTAATGATGATTACTTTTATTAGACCTGGTGATCACATGATCAATGACATGATTCCAGGTATCCAGCAGGAGATAAAAGCTGATAGGTCTCAGCAAACTTGTATCACAGCTATAATGTTACTAGCTAGGCTTTTTTATTGGCTTAAATTTATGGGACAAATAGTGTGGTTATCATTTACTGTCACAATATGGCTATGTTCACACAACGTCAAAAATTGAGAAAAGGCGCCCGATTTTGATGTTTAAAAAATTGTCAGTTTTGCCGCGATTTAACTGACTGCAATGGCAATGTATTGAAGTCAATGGAAAGATGGACGTCCAATGCACGCAATGCATTGAATAACTGACTTTTTTACCACGGACGTCAAAATAATGAACATGATCATTATTTTCAGACGCCTTTTGCAAACAGCTGACATTTTTTATTAGTTGTTCACAAACACAGTTTTTCTTTTGTTACTGTTCTTTCTCCGTTTGTCACTTGTTAACCTCTATAGACTTTTCAATTAAGCTACAGCCAAAGTGCAATTAGTAACCCAAACTAAAATAATATGCAAACACCAGTCATTGCACTAAGGGGAGGCCAGGCTGCTAAATGACGTCCGTTATTTTAGACTCAAAATGACCGACGTTATTTTAAACGGAGCTGAACAAAGCCTAAAGATGACATTTTAAAAATAAGGTACGTTTTTATCACAGACGCTACGAAGACTTTCAACAGTAATCTTTTGATAATTCTAGCATATCTCTCTCTCTCTCTCTCTTTATATATAATATATATATATATATATATATATATATATATATATATATACACACTACCGTTCAAAAGTTTGGGGTCACTTTGAAATGTCCTTATTTTTGAAGGAAAAGCACTGTACTTTTCAATGAAGATAACTTTAAACTAGTCCTAACTTTAAAGAAATACACTCTATACATTGCTAATGTGGTAAATGACTATTCTAGCTGCTGCTATGGATCGATATAAGACATTTTTTATAGATGAGTTAAAATCGTGGATTTGGAGGAAATTGAGTGAGTTAGCTCTTCAGGCAGCAGGTTGATACAGGAAGGGTTGGTGGAAAGCATGATATCTGCTATTTTAACCCCTTCATGTCAGTAATACATAGATATAGGTTCCTACTGCACCTCGTGCGGTAGGAATGTATATCTGTACTACACTACCATTCAAAAGTTTGGGGTCACATTGAAATGTCCTTATTTTTGAAGGAATACCACTGTACTTTTCAATGAAGATAACTTTAAACAAACACACTCTATACAGAAAAAGAGAACTTTCATCTGAAACTCAACAGGCTATTCTTGTTCTTAGAAATTAAGGCTATTCCATGTGAGAAATTGCTAAGAAATTGAAGATTTCCTACAACGGTGTGTACTACTCACTTCAGAGGACAGCACAAACAGGCTCTAACCAGAGTAGAAAAAGAAGTGGGAGGCCGCGTTGCACAACTAAGCAAGAAGATAAGCACATTAGAGTCTCTAGTTTGAGAAACAGACGCCTCACAGGTCCCCAACTGGCATCTTCATTAAATAGTACCCGAAAACACCAGTGTCAACATTTACAGTGAAGAGGCGGCTGCAGGATTTTGGGCTTCAGGGCAGAGTGGCAAAGAAAAAGCCATATCTGAGACTGGCCAATAAAAGAAAAAGATTAAGATGGGCAAAAGAACACAGACATTGGACAGAGGAAGACTGGAAAAAAGTGTTGTGGACGGATGAATCCAAGTTTGAGGTGTTTGGATCACAAAGAAGAAAGTTTGTGAGACGCAGAACAAATGAAAAGATGCTGGAAGAATGCCTGACGCCATCTGTTAAGCATGGTGGAGGTAATGTGATGGTCTGGGGTTGCTTTGGTGCTGGTAAGGTGGGAGATTCTGAATAAGGAAGGCTATCACTCAATTTTGCAACGCCATGCCATACCCAGTGGACAGCGCTTGATTGGAGCCAATTTCATCCTACAACAGGACAATGACCCTAAACACACCTCCAAATTGTGCAAAAACTATTTACAGCAGAAGCAGGCAGCTGGTATTCTATTGGTAATGGAGTGGCCAGCGCAGTCACCAGATCTGAACCCCATTGAGCTGTTGTGGGAGCAGCTTGACCGTATGGTATGACAGAAGTGCCCATCCAACCAATCCAACTTGTGGGAGCTGCTTCTAGAAGCGTAGGGTGCAATTTCTGCAGCTTACCTCAACAGATTAATAGCTAGAATGCCAAAGGTGTGCAATGCTGTAATTGCTGCAAAAGGAGGATTCTTTGACGAAAGCAAAGTTTGATGTAAAAATAATGTTATTTCAAATACAAATCATTATTTCTAACCTTGTCAATGTCTTTCATGGAAAACACCAAATTGTTTGGGTGACCCCAAACTTTTGAACGGTAGTATATATATATATATATATATATATATATATATATATAATTATCTAGACAGTCAGAACTTGTGATATTTAATATTCTCATTACAATATGAAGTAATTACTTTGGCATTAAATTTTACTATTTAGAAGCAACTAATCCGGAGGGCCTGTTAAAACCAGTGGTTGCCCATGTAATGCATAAATGGCTGTGCTTCAGATAGAAGGCATATCAATTGATTATAGAACCTTTTTGGACATAATATCACAACAATATCCGAACACTTAAAATTAAAACAACGATCGCTGGGTGTCCCCACAGACTGCTTTTTGATTCATTGGGAGTTTTTTTATTTTTTATTATTTAAATTTTTATTAAAGAAATTTATCATTTTTTACAATACTAACAAACATTGGCTGATTACACAATCAGCTCCAAAACAGAACATGACAAAACAAAACATTATATTTACACAATCCATACTGAGGTAATTAAAACATAAAGACACAGTGAAGGTACGTAGGCTCACAATGTTGTTTTTTTTAAATAGCTTTTTGTTTAGTCCTTTTTTTGTCTGGCTGAGTTGCTGTTATTTAATTTATTATTAAAAAAAATTAAAACAGTTTTCTTTTTTAGAAAAACAGTTTTTGGGTTTTTTTGAAAATTTTTAGAAAATGCTTTGTTTTCCCTGTTGGGGGTTGAAAGTCATTTGTCTATTGTGTGTTTGTATAATTGTTTTGCCTTGCACTAAACTGGTGCGCCAAAAACATGTGTCTAAATGATAAATGAGAAGGAAAATAGCCAATGGGTTTACTAGAACCCACACACAAAAATTTGCACTATTGATAAAATCCCCACCTTGAGTTTTAGGAGAATTTAAAGAGAACCAATCACTTAAATTTGGCCAAAAAGCTCCCTTACCACGCATCCCGTGTTTTCTGTAAACCCTTTAGCTGGTTCTCATTTTTTTTTTTCAAACTTAATTTTTATTCATTTTTATAGTATCATTACAGAACTGGCAGGAATCACAAGGCACAATACGCCACTGTACGGTACGCAGACCCATTGAAGGTATTACATAAGTCAGAACCAGATACTGCATAATCGGTACAACAGGCAAAATGTACGTCTGAAACAACCTCCCTACCTCCCCCCTCTCCCCTTTCCCCCCCTCCCCAACACCCCTCCCTTCCCCCCAGGCTCGCGGAGCAGGTCCTAGAATCAAAGCGGGCACTGAAGACTAGTCACGTTATTGTACCAGTTGGTCTCCACCCCGTGTGTCTGGAATGTGCAATGGACCCAGAGTACCTGCTATATCTTTTTTCATGTACCAGGTCGTGTTCCTGAAGGGCCGGACCACGTCATAAATTTCGTTAGGTTCTAAAAAGG
The DNA here is from genome assembly GCF_027789765.1 of Dendropsophus ebraccatus. Lineage (NCBI taxonomy): Eukaryota > Metazoa > Chordata > Amphibia > Anura > Hylidae > Dendropsophus > Dendropsophus ebraccatus. Next base: position 41,346,510 of record NC_091454.1, on the reverse strand, counting down.
CCACTAGGAACCTTTTCCATTTTTTAAAAAAGGATGTAGCCCTTTTCTCTCTAGCTGGCTCTGCCTCCAACTGATCCATATGTAAATAACGTTTAACTTGTTTAAGGACTTGCTCAACCGTAGGCATCTCAGGAACCAACCATCTCGAAAGTAGGCAACGTTTCACAATATAAACACATGCTGTAAGTGTGTAATCCGTACCCCTGCCGGGGGGATATGCAACATCAAGAGGTGAGGATCCAATGGTACTGTGACACGTAAATTTGTCATTAATGTGCGATAATAGAGTGTGCCAAAATCTGGAAACTCGTGGGCATGAGAATAAGCCATGGTAGAGATCCGTGCCATGCTCTGAGCAATTAGGACAGGAATCGATCCTATCAGGGTGCAACTCTGTCTTAGGCAGGGTAAAACCGTACGTGGCGTGGTGCATTATTCAGAACTGTGTCTCTTTCATCTGCTCGTTTATGATGACCTTTCTAATTATATCCCAACCCTTCAAGATCAGGATTTGAAGCTCTGGTCGGGGAAGTTTCTCACTCCAATATTTAAACATGGTACGAGGTACATCTTTTGTTAAAGCATTGCGCAAGGTGATATGTAAAAAGGAAAGAGTGTGAATGGGATTAGATGTATCTTTGTAAGTCGCCAAAGGGTTGGAGGACAACTCATTTTTAAGGTCTCGTAACCTTATAAATAAAAATTTATAGACCTGGAGATATGCCAGGAAATGCCCTTGCCTCAGACTATAGTGGGTCTGTACCTCAGAGAATGTCATGTACCTCTGGGAAGGGGTCTGCATTAAGTCTTTTGCTCTAGCAATTCCAGCCTCTCTCCATTGAGTAAAAGCTGCAGTGTGACATCCCTGCTGAAATTAAGGATGGTGCCAAAGGTCTAGATGTTGGCTAATTTGGCTATGGAGTCCCATTAGTTTCGTACTTTGTTGCCATGCTTTAATCGTGTCTCTCAGTAAGACACTGTTTTTAATATTAGGAGGCAGTACAGAGAATTTGGTGTGTAATAGACTGTTTAGGGACCAAGGATGAACCAGATGGGATTCCAGAACATAGTTTGAGTAGTTGCTAGTACCCCTAAACCAGTCAATGCTATGCCTAAGGAGACAAGCAAGGTTATAACACCGAACATCTGGAAGGTTCAGTCCTCCCTTCTCCTTTGGAAGGAGTAGTTTTTTCGCTTTCTGAGGGTGTTTAGAGGCCCAAATGAACTTAGAAAAGGCCAGGGTTAACAGGTTAACATCCTGATGGCGGAGGACTGGGATGGTTTGGAGGGGGTATAACAGCCTGGCAAACCCTATCATTTTAAGGAGAGCTACTCGTGCCATCAGAGACAAGGGTAAACAGGAACATTTTTGGAGTTCAGCTTGGATTTTAAAAATCAGGGAGGGGGGGGGGGATAATTCATAGTGTATATGGAATTGGAAAATTTCCTTATTTTTGTACCCAAATATGTGATAAACTCTGAGGTACAACGCACCGGCATATCAGAACGAAGGGCAACTGATGTCAGTTTCAAAAGATCACTCTTGTCCTTATTAACTCTGAAACCAGCTACACTCCCAAACTCTTCCAAGTACCTAAATACTACATCTATATCTCTATTGGGATTGCTCTAAAACAAGAGGAGGTCATCTGCAAATAGTGTGACACGAAGCTCCTCCCCCCGTACTCGTATCCCAGACCAATCTGGAGCTGCCTGGAGCCTAAGAGATAACGGCTCAACTGCCAGGTTGAAAAGTAAGGGGGAAAGCGGACACCCCTGGCGAGTGCCTTTAAATAAGGGAAAGAAGGGTGACAAAAAACCAGGCATGTGTATTCACGCCTGTGGTGAATGATAAAGATTTCGGATGTAAGAGAGGAAAGCTCCCGAGAAGCCCATCGCCCCCAGCACTTGGAACATCCATCCCCAGCTCACGTTGTCGAAAGCTTTTTCCGCGTCAATAGACACCAGAGCTGCTGGGGATGGATGCTGGCCCGGTCTCATTTTGACCTCGTCCAACACGGCCATAACCTTACGCACATTCATTACTGCGTATCTGCCTTTAACCTCTTAAGGACATAGGACGTACCGGTACGTCCTATGTCCTCATTAGCACTTCTAAGCTTTGAAGTGCCGCGATCCCGGGTGCCGCGTGTAGCCCGGGACCGCCGCTATTAGCGGGCACGGTCCGATCGCCGTGCCCGCTAATTAGCTAATCGGAGGCAGCTGTCAAAGTTGACAGCTGCCTCCGATTACCGGAGGCAACGTTTCCCTGGTGTCTAGTGGGGGAGATCGCTCCTCCGGGACCTTGTCCCGGAGGAGCGATCTCCGTTACTGATGCCGGCCGGGGACGCGTCCAAGATGGCGCCGTCCTCGGCTCGGCACTCGTTTGTTTCCGGCTGCAGCAGCCGAAAGCAAACGAGTGCCGATCTCATGGATCTCTGCAGCATATCTATGCTGCAGAGATCTCTATGAGAGATCAAAGTGTATATACTAGAAGTCCCCCAGGGGGGCTTCTAGTATATGTGTAAAAAAAAAAAAAAACGTGTTGTTAATAGTAAAAATCCCCCTCCCCTAATAAAAGTCTGAATCACCCCCCTTTCCCCAGGTTTTAAATAAAAGTAAACAAATAAATAAATAAATAAACATGTTTGGTATCGCCGTGTGCGTAATCGCCCGAACTATTAATTAATCACATTCCTGATCTCGTACGGTAAACGGCGTCAGCGCAAAAAAATCCCAAAGTGCAAAATTGCGCATTTTTGGTCGCATCAAATCCAGAAAAAATGTAATAAAAAGCGATCAAAAAGTCGTATATGCGCAATCAAGGTACCAATAGAAAGATCACATCATGGCGCAAAAAATGACACCTCGCACAGCCCCATAGACCAAAGGATAAAAGCGCTATAAGCCTGGGAATGGAGCGATTTTAAGGAATGTATATTGGTTAACAACGGTTTGAATTTTTTACAGGCCATCAGATACAATATAAGTTATACATGTTACATATCGTTTTAATCGTAACGACTTGAGGAACATGCATAACAAGTCAGTTTTACCCCAGGGCGAATGGCGTAAAAACACATTTCCCCCAAATAAAAGAAATGCGTTTTTTTTTTTCAATTTCACCACACTTTGAATTTTTTTCTGGTTTCGCAGTGTACTTTATGCAAAAATTCAGCCTGTAATTGCAAAGTACAATTAGTGACGCAAGAAATAAGGGGTCATGTGGGTTTCTAGGTGGAAAAATGCAAGTGCTATGACCTTTTAAACACAAGGAGGAAAAACCGAAAACGTAAAAACGAAAATGGGCCATGTCCTTAAAGGGTTAATAAAGCTGACTTGGGCAGAAGAAATGAGTGATGGCATGAGTACCGCCAACCGGTCAGCCATTATTTTAGAGACTTTTTTGATATCTCGGTTCAGTAACAAAATTGGCATATATGAATTTGGGTTGGAAGGATCTTTTCCAGGTTTTAACAAGACTTTGATGTAGGCCGTGTTGGAGGAGGCCGGAATATGTGCATCCCCTAAATAAGTGTTATAAAGGGATTGTAAAGTAGGGGAGATTTAAGGTCCCAAGATTTTATAGAAATCTCTCAAGACACATTGACACATTGACCCCTATAAATTTAAATACGCAAAAAAGGGTCTGTGGATCCTCAGTTGCGAGTCTCAAAACACAGGAATAGCCAGATTTCCCTAGCCTGCTGCCAAGTTAGACCTTTACACAAAAGTGGCCACCCTGGTGTTTCCCTATTTATTTTCCAATACTCACAACCGAGTAGGACTTAAGGGGCTACCTATCAGGGTGGTTTGGTGTCCTTCCCATCTGGAGGCACCCCTCGGCAACAGGCTAGGGATATCTGGCTATTCCCATGTTTTGAGACTCGCATAGGGGCAATGTGTCAGTAGAGACTTTTGAGTGAGTACTTCATTGGATTTTTTTCACAGATTTTCCTGAGCTCAGTGATTGTTCTCTTTTGTTGGTCTATTTTTCACTGCCCCCGCTAGCCAGAACCATTATTAATAAAATGTTGCATATTGCAGGCCTTGCTAATAAATTAACCAGAGGCAGGGAGTAGTGTAAATAAATTAAGAAGACCCACTCACCCAAGCACTGCTGCAGCTTCGGAGATGAAAGAGCAGACAAAGCCAAAAAAAAACTGTTTAGGAATGTAAGTGGATCATTGGAGGTGTGCTTTACATAAAGGAAAAGAATTACATCTGTACACTAATTGTGAGTTAATAAAGCCATTCCAATATTGTCTCCAGTTTCCAGTCAACTGATTTATGAGTACTTTTCCCGAGTTGCAATGAATAGAGGTAAAGGCTTCAGTGGAATTCAATTATATTTAATTGTACACAACATTTAATCTTGCACAATGTATAAAAAAAATTAATTATGGTTTTCTTTTAATTTTGGGAGTCAGTAGCTGCATACAAATTTATAATTAAGTTCTTTTATGGCCATTGACTAGACAGCTCTGTAGAAAGACTGTTGCAAGAAAGTTTATGTTTCATGTTAAACATTCACCAATTTATAGAGTTTGGGGACAATTGCGAATTTTATATGCTGAGACAAAAACCATTTTGCCTGCAGTTCAGGCTACGGCAACAGAACCAGATGGACAATTAACCCAGTCTGTTTTGTCTGTGAATTGTTGTTCCACGTGTACAGCAGTTGATTGTTTCTGTTGAAGACTAATGTACCCTTTATTATGCTCTGGGAAAAAAAAAAAAAAAAACAGTTTATATGGAGCTTTGGTAGTTTGCAATTAACATGGAAATGATTGGTGTTTTACAATACTGATGACTGCCAACTGTTAGTACAAGGGTGGATTATGGTGCTATTAAATTAAATACCAGTTGTTTTAATTTATGAATATATGTCCTTGGAAAACAATGGCTAAGAAACAAAAATGTAATTAAATTGTGTGAAGTTAATGGAAAAAAAATAGTAGTGTATGGCTATGTTCACACAATGTGTTTTCAGCTCACTTTAAAATGACGTCAGTCATTTTGATTCTAAAATAACGAACATAATATATCTGTCTGGCAATGACCGCTATAGGTACATTATTCTAGTTTGGATTACTAATTGGCCTTTGGGTGTGTCTTAATTGAAAAGTCCATTGAATTTAATAGTAAAAACAGAGAAAAACGGTCACAAAAGAAAAACTGTGTGTGAACAACTAATAAAAAAATATCTGCTGTTTTCAAAAGACGTCTGAAAATAATAATTATGATCATTATTTTGATGTCTGCGATAAAAACGTCTGTTATTCAATACATTGTGTGCATTGGACGTCTGTCTTTCCATTGACTTCAATGTATTGCACTGCAGTCAGTTAAATTGCGGCAATAACAGACCTTTTTTAAATAGCAAAAGCGGCCGCCTTTTCTCTATTTTTGATGTTGTTTGAACATAGCCTATGCATGCATTAGTTCTCTTGCATTATTTTACATTTTACTTTCTTGCAAAGCAACATAAATCCTATGGACACATTTTTATATTTGTTTTGTACTAAACTTTGTTAACTTCTGTTCTACACCCTTCTGCACTGTCCTTCTATCAGTAAATCCATCAGAAAAGCTATTTTGACTTTTTTTTTTATTCTTATAAATCATCTACTCTCCTTAAGTAGGGCTAAAAAAGTGGAAAGGGCGCCATAGGGTGATAACGTAAACAACAGATTGTAGGTCGAACAAGCTGATAATAAAACTGCTCACCTGATGGTGTTGTGCTAAGAACACGACACCTGTATGCATGTATCAGTGAAGAGAGAGGTAGTAGCCGTAGCAGCCAGGCTCCAAGGGTAGATGCCGAGATCCCAAGCTAGGAGATCAGGGAATGGAGAATGGTAGATGAAGTGTCGGATCCTCGGGGTAGGCGGGGACCACAGGAGCCAGAATGACGGCGCTTCACGGCTTCAGGTTTAATGAAGTAAAACGATGAATTTTAATGGTCTCATAAACAACGCGTTTCGAGGCATAAATTGCCCCTTTGTCAAGTAGGAGAGAAGTTGATGTCTCTCCTACTTGACAAAGGGGCAATTTATGCCTCGAAACGCGTTGTTTATGAGACCATTAAAATTCATCGTTTTACTTCATTAAACCTGAAGCCGTGAAGCGCCGTCATTCTGGCTCCTGTGGTCCCCGCCTACCCCGAGGATCCGACACTTCATCTACTACTCTCCTTAAGGAACTTTAAAGCTGGTTTACCATATCAGTGCTGAGTTTTTAAAGTGTTCATAAATAAACTTATTGTTGTATTATTATTATTATTATTAATATTATTATTATTATTATTATTATTATTATTATTAATAATAATAATAATAATAATAATAATAATAATAATAATAATAATAATAATAATAATAATGAAAGAAGAATATAAGTAATTAAAGGATTAACAGTCCAGTGAAGGGACTGGCTGACTGTCTAATGTGCATGGAAGCCTTCTGACTTCCTTCAAACATAATTAGAAATGTTGTTAGATCTCTCTCTTCTTCCAATTGGAAAAACCTATTCACTTGGCTGATTGGAGTGTGCATTTGTATGGGGGATTGGGATGAATAACAATCAACAGACCTCTATATTTAGAGAAAGCCTGCTGTGATCAGAACCTATATAAGCAAAAAGAAACCACCACATTTATTGCACTGTGTCTTAAGCTGCCAGGTGCTAGTCCAGACCACAGTAATAATCCAAATGTAGATACAAACTTAACTTAGTAGCAATCACTTTTGTATTCTTGTATAAATATGCAAAGTCATGAGAATCACAGAAACATCATAGAAAACACCATTCAAGTGCAAAGAACGACAAGATTCGGTCTTCACGCTTGAGCACAGCCCTCTTAAAAACACGGTGTCCATGGAGGGTCTTACCCTTCACCGACGGGACAGATGTGACATCAGAATATAACAACAATGCAGTGTAAGGCTATGTTCACATTGCCTATAATACCAGCCTTTCTGTGATCTGGCCGGGTCACAGAACGGTCAGTGTTACTGAAGATCATCACGGCCGATACTACAGTACCAGCCTGGTGATCCTAATTTCAGGTGAATTCGGATCCGGGCGCACACGGCGTCCCAATTCACCGCTGCACACAATGGAGTGTGTGGCCGGAGCTGCACGCTCCATTGTGGGAACTGACATGTCTGTGCTGCCGCTATTCAATGAATAGCAGCTGCAGAAAATTAGAGCGTATACTATGTATATACGCTCCGGCCAGGATTCCATTCATTCAAATACAACGTATGTTTAACATAAATCACGGCTGTTGTTGCAAATTTCAAATTTATGCTAAACATATGTTGTGTGGACATGGCCTAAAACTACACAGTCCTGCAGAAATGTATATGTGAGATTGAAAGATACTATAAATAGATATGACGCAATAACCTTTGGGGTCTATGAGGTTTTAATGTAATGTATTGTTTGCCAATTTTACTTTTTGTTTTTAAAGAACAAAAGAATTTTCTAGTTGCCTCTAATCTAGATAATTTTTATCATGTATAAAAAATCATTATGAAGGATTGAATCATCATTACCTCTGGAAAGTAAAAAGAAAAAAAATGGCTGGATAAATTAAGCCACAAATGAATCGGTTTCTCTATTAAATCGTAAAAGCCTTTTACTCCTTTTCCTACTTTTATATACAGTAGTATTTTACTTGTCTTCTTCCCTTTGCTAAATGCTTCATAAACCAGTGAGGATGATCCTGCTGTGCAATGAACTGATGCACACATGTAGAAACACATTTGGAGAGAAAGAAAAAATCAAATGACTTCAATGATTTCATCAGTCGGAAATGGAATAAAATAAAAGAGACTTTACATTTGACCTTAAATTTCTTGCACTTGTTATAAAATAATTTCTCATGTTTTTTGGAATTATAAGTGCAAGTTACATCTCTATGTGTCACTTTATTTTATATTATGAAGATGCCGGCTCTATTTTCTTTAACAGTAAATGCAAGTTATCATTGGCAAAAAAAATAGTGACATGATTTTGATGCAATTGAAATTTTTTTTTTGTTAATATTTAGTTTTGGTGATATCCTCCTTTGCTTTAGTCACATAATGCATTAGAAAAACAATTGTGAGGAGCTAAAAATTAGGTGGTTGACCTATAAGAGCCTTTTTTTTTTAAACTTGAATTAAGCCCCAGTTAGACAGTTTAGAGGATAAGCAGGAAATTGCAAATTCCCATTCTTGATCATACTGAAGGACCAGCATGTGCCCTTTTTCTTCACTATGATAAGTGAGAGTGACTACAACTTTTTTTGCAGTCAATGTGAAAATTTGAAGACATCAAAGTGGATGCACATAGGGCAGTTATCTTGAGGTACAGTAGGTTCTAATGTACAATGGGTTATTGTGCTACGGGCACGGCACCACCAGAAACTAATAAAAATAGCTCATCAGCTGCCTTTCACCGATCCAGGTATTTGGCAAGAAAGTAGTAAATGCAGGATGCCAAAACCAGTCTGTAATCCTTGGGAAAAAAAGCTGGATGTAATAAGTGCTGTGTGGTATGGAAAATTGCCAAGTGTGGCAGCTAATAGAGACTGATTGCAAACTGCTGATTAAAAAAACAAACAAACAAACAAAAACTTTATTATGCAAGATCCCTTCCTTGCTGGGCTGGGCACAGTACGCTAAGCACAGCGAGTAGTGGACAGTAGCGATCTATAAAGATGGCTACTTGAAGTCTGACCCTCAGGCGATAAAGTGGGGATACACAGTAGGCGAGCAGAACACCCCTTCTACAGACAGCTTTTACTAATAAGCTTGTAAAGTGAGAGAAAAAAACATCCTAATTGACCTTTTTATTAAAAACAGAAGAAAAAAAAATATGCCTTTCATTGTTGTAGTACACCAAATCCAATATAGTCCTCATAGCTCTTCCATGCTGTGCTACTTGCTGCCACATGTGGTCTTAAACTGCAGGTGGGACCTGGACATGCCTAGCTGGCTAGCGTGGATGAGAAGACCACCAATGAAGTGCTGAAAGTCTGTGTTCCCACATTGTGTTTGTGGAAACACAACCCAACACTTAACTCTTCTTGCCCCTAGGGTGTAAGCACTCAAAGTGCCTAGGGAGCATGAACAGGCAAGACAAATACAGGCATGTGGGATAGGCAGTGGTAGGTATTGAGGCAGGTCAATAGGAATCTGCCTCAGTAACCTACTGATATCGGCTTTAGTCGTAATTTAACAGTGTTTGTCTTCAGAAAATCAGCCAGGCCACTGCCGAAAATCCCATTAAGGCCAGGTTCACACAAGGTATGACAGAAGACATTCTGTAGAAAAAAAGGGAAATTTGGCAGCACATCTGTGACTCTGTTCACACTGCAGGTTGCATGCTGCTTGTGGATTTAGTAAAGACAAAAAAACAGAAGGTGCAACAGCAACCCACAGGTGCAAGGGCTTATCGTATATACTTCTCCCAGCGTACACACGATAAACACCTGCTCTGCAGATATTAAAAAGTGAGGATCTTAGTGAACTATTTGATCAGAGTGTACGATGTCACCAATGTAAAGGAGTCCTAAGAGACGTGGTCCCTACTCTAGCATTTTCACACTAGCAATGGCCTCTCCTTGGCTGAATAAGCCTTCAACTGGGCAGATAGGAGCCAAATGACCTCTTTTTATAGCACCCTTGGGACATGGGTGAAGTGCAAGCCAACAGGAGGTAGCCACACACCCCACATGTAAGAGAAAAAAAGGGAAACATTGGCAGCACATCTATGACTCTGTTCACACTGCAGGTTGCATGCTGCAATAGTACAGGTGATTTAAAAAACTTTGTAATTGGGCTTATTAGCCCAAAAATGCATTTTTATCATGAAAAAGCAGTTTGAAGCTCTCCCCCCTGTCTTCATCATTGTGTATAGAGTGTATAGAGAGGGGAGGGGTGGAGGGAGATAAGGCACCAAAACAGGACAACAAAGAGCTTATTTACAGCTACATCACCGGCTATCTCCTCTGACAGTCAGCACTGACCTCTCTGACCTCTTAATAGTGCTTTCATGGAGCTCCTGGCTGTGTAATCCTTTGTTCTCTGCTCTCCGCTGCCAACTCATCTCCCTCTTTCCTCCTCCCCCCTCCCCTCTCTGTAGAACAGACAGGGTTGTGTCTGATGAAACAAGACACAATTTCCTGATATTTTGCAGTGAATGGAAAAGAGGAGGGAGGGGGGGGGACCTGGGAAAAGTTTTTTTGAATGCAGATAATGGCATATTTGCCTAATAAACCCAATTACAAAGTTTCTTAAAATCACTTGTACTATTGATTTCTGCAAAAAAAACAAACAAAAAAAAAACGACTGTGACAAAAAACAGAAGGTGCAACAGCAACTCACAGATGCTGTTATATGCTCCTCCCAGTGTACACACGATAAATGGTATATACGGTAAGCCCTTGCACCTGTGGGTTGCTGTTGCACCTTCAGTTTTTTTGCCTGTACTTAAGCCACAAGCAGTGTGCAACCTGATTTTTTTACAAAGTCATGGATGTGCTGCCAATTTTTCCCTTTTTTTCTGTTGAATGTGGGGTGTGTGGCTACCTCCTGTTGGCTTGCACTTCACCCATGTCTCAAGGGTGCTATAAAAATAGATCTTTTGGCTCCTATCTGCCCAGTTATAGGCTTACTCGGCCCAGGAGAGGCCATTGCTAGTGTGTCTTTGAGGATACCTTAACGTTGGTGACATGGTACACTCTGTTTGATCAAATAGTTTGCTAAGAGCCTCACTTTTTAATATCTACAGAGCAGGTATTTATCGTGTGTGTACTGGAAGGAGTATATACGGTAAGCCCTTGCACCTGTGGGTTGCTGTTGTACCTTCTGTTTTTTTGATCTGACATTCTGTGACATGGCCGTGTCACTGAGCAGCCGCTGTCAGTGAAGTTCACCTCGGCCGGCATGTCTGTACTGGCCAGATGAACTAATTTTTTTATTTTTTTTTTATTAGAATGCGGGCGCATTCGGTGTGCCAGCATTCCAATTACCCATAGCAGTGAATAGCAGCCGCACAAAACTGATATGTCAGTTTTCTTTGCAGCGGCAAACACTGCAGTCAGGATTCCATAGTAAGTAAATTGATTGGCCACAGTAATTAAATAACGGCCGTTGTTTTAAGCCTGCAACAACGACTGTTGTTTCAAGCCTGCAACAACGACTGTTGTTTAATCAAATAATATGTTGTTTGAACGTGGCCTAAGGGTGCGTTCACACGTTCAGCATCTGCAGCAGATTTGATGGGGCAGATATCAATGTAACTAAATAACTGACAACAGCATTAAATCTGCTCCATCAAATCTGCTGCGGATCCTGTACGTGTGAATGCACCCTAAAAGCTAAATATGTTAGTTAGATTCTTTGGTGCACTGAGGGCCCCCAAGTGCACCACAATTCCCATCTGCCAGCTGCTTCAGGTATACCCCCTCATCCATATCATTTGCCATATCTAAGCACACGCACATGATCTTGCAGCCCAGACAATATATGTCAGAAAGGCAATAAATATGGATGAGGTGGTCAAACCCCCAGTGCAACAGCAATGGCACAACCAATTTTTATAACATAGGCACCTTTGGATTCAGAAAAAACAGCTCTATAGTGGTCCTGCTGATAGATTACCTTTAATACACTTTCAGATCAAATCTGGACAGCTTTTTCTAAGAGACCAACTCTGAATGAAATCCGGTAATATGCCACAAGGCAAATATAGATGGCCATATATTTTAAAATCGGCCATTATAGGTGAAATTAGTAGTATTTTATAATTCCTATTAAAATGTATTACATGGTTCTGCTTTCCAGCCATCACACTAAAAGAACAGGATCCTATATGAGCGATTGCCTAGTATGCTGTTACACTCTAATGGAGCAAATAGAACCTTTAAATATTGATAATTTATTTTTGATTTACTTACGTTTAAAGCAATTCCCCTCTATTCCAGAATGATACTGTAGAAGAACCTTCTTATGTAGTACATATGTAACCAATGAAGCAAAACATTTGCATTTCATTGTAAATCCCTCAAAGGGGCAAGCATGCTTATAAATATAGATGGTAAAAAGGTCAGATCCATTTATCTAGGTATATCCAATACAAATATTCATCTCCAGCTGTCAAAAGAGATAATGTGCTGCATAGATGTTTTTTGTAGAATGTATATTTGACCTCTTTGGGGTGAGTAATGCAGGTTTTCAGTAGAACAATTGATCCCTATAGAAAATCACTGTTAATATGCCACATCATTTTTCCATCATAATGAAAAAAAAAATGAAAGAAACTGGAGCATGCCCTGTATTACTCCATCTATAGTTTCTCATCACTTTTTCATATAAAAAGTATTAGTGTATCTAATAGTATAGCCATAACCTGACAGAGTTTATACCTTATGCTTTTTTTAGATTTTTAAAAGGTTGGTTATGTAGTAAAAAATGTAAAGAAATGCATTCTGAGGCTATGTTCCCATTTTGCAAGAGACCGGCCATTTCATGACCCAGCCGGGTCACTAGATGGCCTGTATTTGAGAAGATCATCCCGACCGGTACTGCTTCGTGCCGCTGAATTCTCCACTGCTCACAGTGGAGCATGCGGCTCCATTGTGACCACTGACAGACTTTTCTGCGGCCACTATTCAATGAATAGCAGCCACAGAAAACTGACAAGTTAGTTTCTCACGGCGCCGCTACGGATCCCAGTAAGAGTGTAAACTATGTGTATACACTCCCGCCAGGATTCCATAGAGGGCAGCACAATGTAAGGTTCGTATAGATCACGGTCGTTGTTTTAAATCGGCAACAACTGCCTGAGGCTATGTTTATTTTCATAAAACTATGGCCGTTGTTGCCGATTGCAACAATGGCCATGGTTAATACGAATATATACGTAACATTGCAGCCTATGGAATCCCGGCCTGAGTGTATACACATAGTATACACTCCGGCCAGGATCCCTAGCGGCGCCGTGAAAAATTTCAGTTTTCTGTGGCCGCTATTCATTGAATAGCGCCCACAGAAACCCCTGTCAGTGCACACTGTGGAGCAAGCATTCCACAGTGTGCTGTGGGGAGTTCTGATGCCGTGCGCAAGGATGCGCCCGCATCAGAACTCTGCGGTGCTAAAGATCATCTGGCCGGTACTGCAGTACTGGCCGGGATGATCTTTTCTGAGACCGGAACAGAACGGACGCTCTCTTACATTGTATGAACATAGCCTGAGACTGCAATAAGGGCACTTCCGCGTGGTGTTGTTTTATTACAACAATTCTCTGTATAGCCAAAGCCTTTGACAATAGACATTGCCATTATCTATAGGAACAAAAAACTAAATTCTACTTCTCAGTAAATAATTCTAGAAATGTAGGTATAGCTAATACTGCAGCATGTAGGTCTGCAAATGAGAACAGAATGTGATATTTGACAGATAAAGCGTCTTCTTTTCCTTTAGAGGAGACTTACAGAGGACATAGCCATGATTTGAGCATATCATTGGTTTGAAATTAATTACATCTCTAAGGTGAGATAGGGAAAGGACAAGGACGCAGAGTAAGAGGCAAGCCCCTGGCAGTCTATGCAGCAGAAACAGTACACCAGAACATACTTATTATCAAGAGGAAGGAATTTCATTATATGCTAGAGCTAGCATCACTGGACAGAGATTTTTTGGAGAGATCTGAGGATTTTACATCAGAGACTTTAACTAGAAAAGATTTAAAATGTGAAAATAGATTTTTATTAAAGCAAAACTGCTAACAAAACTTAGAAAAAATCAGCTTTACTCCAAGCCAAAGGAATTTAAGATGGTCCCAAATATTACCTTATCTGAACTCCACTATCCAGGGATTTCCTGATGTCTTCTACTGTAATAGAAACTAAACTGCACCATCAGTAGCAGGAGCAACTTGGCAAAGGGATAAAACAGCTAATTTGTTGGTAGTTAGTAAATGTTTTGTGCTACCTGCTAAAATGCTTAAAGCGAATGTACCATCAAATAATAAAATCAATTCTCCTCCTCTACCTGATCAGCGCCACCTGATTAAAGTTCATTAGACCGTTTTGGTGCGCTGGGGCGGGACTATGGGAAAATAACAGACGGTTAGAGTCAGGGCTGTGCAGTAGGTAAGCCGCAGCTCTAGCTCCAACTCCTGAAATTTATCAGGGACTGACTCTGACTCCAGCCCCTTCATAAATGGCCAGTCAGACACCAGGGGAGTTATTTATTATACTGGTGTAATGTAGAACTGGCTCGGCAGTTTCTTCCTAATGTCCTACATGTCCTGGGATGACTTCTGAGTGATTAAGGAAAGATATAAAGCAAATTCCCCTCTTTGTGTGTGTGTAGTGGATGCAGCCAGTCTCCAGCCTCCTTGTCCTGAACAACTCAAACTAGACTAGATGGAGCAGGTGGTCTTTTCCTGCTGACAATTTTCTATCTTTCTAACTAAATATTCCATATACAAAGAAAAATTTGCCAGATACCTGTGATAGAGATATAGAGAGGTCAGACACAGGCCCAGATTTATCAGCTCTCTGTCAGTGTCTGTGCTCATTAATCATGGCAGCCCCACAAGAACTACCAGCTCAGCCAGTTTCCTCAGCTGTTTTTTGCCTTACTCACTGATTGGCTGAGTGGATATTTAGTGGCGCCATGACATCACAGGATCAGGGACCAGGTGGAGGACCATGAGACGTGATGCTGCAAAATAAATGCCATGTGTGTACACAGCCTCAACTTTATCTTAACATTTAATTGTTAGCTTTATAAACAAATAAGTATTAGGGTGCGTTCACATGTACAGGATCTGCAGCAGATTTGAAGTTGCAGATTAAGAGCAAATCTGCAGCTTTAAATCAGTGCCATCAAATCTGCTGTGGATCCTGTAGGTGTGAACGCACCCTTAATACTTATTCATAATAATGAATCTCTGTTCATTCTGCAAAACCTCAATGCTATGTTAATGTATTCCTGTCTGCAACTAGCTCCTACTAGTGGCCAATATTTGATAAGGACCATGTGCAATATTAGCAAGGTATTCTGAGCACCATTTGAAAAAAAGTAAAGCAATTGAAACTGTCTGTTGAAACTGATTATTTAATAATATGCACCATTTAAGCCATATAATAATCCATTTATTTCTGTACTTATTGAATTGTGTTTTATAAGCAATTGCTAGAAGCTGGAGATCTGTAGGAGGGAAAAAAGATTGAGAATTCTGCGATGCATGCAATGATTTTGCTGACAAGTAATATTTCACCTTTGCCTATATACTTCTAACACTCATTTACTCATTATGGTCAGTGAGCTGTAGCAGTGTATTCACTCCCAATGTCCAGTCAGCTCTGCATGCAACTGATAGAATTATATTTGTGTATAAAGGTTAAATGATCAGGTTGTTGTCAGAAATTATAGATAGATAGATAGATAGATAGATAGATAGATAGATAGATAGATAGATAGATAGAAGATAGATAGATAGATAGATAAAAAGATGAAAGTATAATGTCACTGCAAGAGAATGCCCTGCCCTAAATAATTCTATCATGTATTATTTATAGTGATGAAAATCTTAGCACATCTGATTTGTATACTGCACTTGCGTTTTTACTTGTCATCTCATCCTCTGCTTAATGGGAACAAGTTTAGTAGGGCACATGGATCATTCTTGGCATATACTAAATAGAATAAAAAATAACAGACCTCTTAAAGGGTTATTCCATTTAAAATAATTAGCCCAGTAATCAATTGTAATTACCAGTCTTTACATCTTTGCAATAGGTTGTAATAATGTCCTCTGCACCGTTCCTGTGTTTCTATATGACACTCACCTCCTCAAGATTCCTTTGGCGGGGTGTCCACTCGCTGTTTTCTCACCTCCTCCTCCCATCGGAGATGGGGATCACGTGTCCTCAGTCTCTGCAGTGGCTCGGATTAGCACATACAGTCCTGGCTATTGCGGAGATGTAGAACATATAATCAAATAACATCACTGCTCTGGGATGGTTTATGGCCAGTCTTTCACCATAGACAACAGACAGTCCATCCAGCTAACCCAGTGAGTGCACGACCAGAGGATATCCCAGTCCTCAAAATCGTATGAACAAAAAAAAAGAAAAAGAAGGTTGGCATGTCCCGAGATTCTGTACTCATAGTACAAAAGGTCACAAGCAAGGACACGAACAAATGCGCCATTTAGATCATGCATTTGTTCATGTCCTTGATTATGACTTTTTGTACCATCAGATTTTAACACATTGGAATAAAGTACAGAATTTTTATCTTCTGTTTCCTTTTTTTAGTATTTCACCATAGCCCTGATCCCACACATGCACCCTCTGTCTTCTGTTGTGTTAGATAGCAAAACTAAGCGTCAAACTCACACAGACAATTTACATATAGTACAAGGGCTTAGGTGAAGGTGGTGCAAGGCATGCCAGGAGATGTAGTTTCCCAGCTGGCGCAATCTTTAATATAGTCCTGGATATATTAAAACTTAAAGCAGAGGAACAGAGAGTGGGAGAGGTAGCAAAAAAAGAGGGCTTATTTTTAAAAGGGCATGGGTGAAATAGCCCTTAAATCATTGAGTTTATTTGTATCCTTTAGACACAGGTATAAAATCTAATTCCTTCAGAAACATCTATGAGAGAATGGATTGTTCTAAAGAACTCACTGAATACCAGCATGTTACCCTTAAAGGATGCCACCATTGCAACTGTAATTGTAAGTCAGTCCATTAAGTTTTTCCCCTTGTAGATCTTCCATGATCAGCTGTGAGTGGTTTTACTAAAAAGTCGAAGTGTTTAGGAACCAGGACAACTTAGCCAAAAAGTACAGCCTACTTAAAGTTACAGACTGTGGTCGCAGAGTGCTGACTTATAAAGTGTATACAAGTCACTAACAATCTTCTAACTGCCAAAAATCATCTGGCATTTAATTCAGCACAGTCAGCACAAAAACTGTGCGCTGGGAGCTTCATGGCATGAGTTTCCATGGCTGAGCAGCTGCATGCAAAACCTTACATCACTGCCAAGTGTCACATGGAGTGGTGTGAGGCAGCACACCACCATCGGACTTTGGAGCAATGTAAATGTGGGGTGGTAAATCATGCTTCTGTGTCTGGGTTTTGTGAATGCCACAATGCCTGACTGCATTGTCCCAGCTGTTAAATTAGGTGAAGGATTGATAACGCTATTGGATTGTTTCTCAGGGATTTGTCTAGGCCCACTAGTTTCAGTGAAGATATTTTAAACATTTAATGCTTTCAACTATGGGATCAGTTTGGGTTCAGCCCTTTTTTTACTCTGTCTGTGCCCCAGTGCACAAAGTTAGGCGCTAAAGACATAATTGGGGGAGTTTGGTAAGGGAGAACATGACTGGCCTGCAAGGGGCTCCGTCAAGCAGCTTTTGGATGAACTAGAAAACAGATTGCAAGATAAGTATTTTTGTCGACAGTAACCAAATTGGTTACTGTCTGACCACACAAATGCTCTTCAGGATGAATGAACAAAATTCCCAGATACACACTCCAAAATCTTGTATGAACCCTTCCCAGAAGAGTGCAAGCTGTTATATTTGCAAAGGAGGACAGCTTGTTATTAAAGAGGAACTATCAGCAGGTTAGACAAATCTAACCTGCTTATAGCCCCCTATAGCACCCAGGATGCTAAAGAGGGAGGTATGTGTGTCACCTTCATCATCGGTGCTGGTCCTGCACTGTTAGTCCGCATAATCTTTGGCTGGGGGCACTGCCCGGACCCCACAGCGTTATCCTGCTCACCCGCCTCATTGATAAATTATTTAGAATTTAATGGTCTAAAGTCTCTTGTGGGTATAATATGTAGGTGATCCAGTATCTTTGCCCATAGTGCTTATAATATTTGGACAAATAGCACTGTTTATAGGGGAAACTCCTTTATAAGGGGAACTTTCTGTAAAATGCGGCCATATTTTCTACATATATATGTGAATGGTGCCCATCATATGCTATTTAGCTATTTAGTGTGCTCCATTGGTAAAAAAACAAACAAACAAACAGAGCCTCAAGGCTGCAGGTGATCATGTAAGCAAGGGCCCCTGGCTATTATATTAACAATAAGGCTCTCACAATTACGCGAAAGAAATGGCCCTATTCAAAAGTAATCACAAGTCCTAAGAGACACACCAAATATATGGCTTTTTTAAAAGGGAAGATATTTCTTATTTTATGGGCCTACAATTTATTTTATACACTATTCATGGGCAAGGAAGGGGATAACACAATGTTATGCTTTATAGTGTTCCAGTGATCTAACTCCCCCACATTTGCCAGATGGAGAATTGGAGCCATTACATTGGCCATACATTGTTATACGCGTGACAAAAATAGCAAGAGTCTGTTACCTTTAGCTATAATACACACATAATATGCTTTTTTCCAGTGCATTTAGGACAACAGGTAGATACAGAAAACTATGCAAACAAAAAATTATTAACCTTTAAAGAGAAAAGCAATCTCTTCGATATGCTTTGCCTATATTAATTGCATAGTATGGGTTTATAACTTGCTTCATATGGGTTAGACCGCTGTGTCTTTGTTGTTCACATATGATTAAACAGCTGCACACTGTCTCTTCTCAGGTAATGCAGCTGGGATACTGCTGTGCTCACATTAGACAGCTGTAATAAGTGCTATACCCATATGATGCAGTTAAGCTTCAGCACTGTCAGCAATGGGCATCTGTGCTGTTTGACCGCATGCTATATCTATATATCTTTTCCTTTCTGGCTCATTATCACGTTGTGGAAGACAAAGGGAAAGGATAGAAACGAATAACATTACCCTAATAGCATTCTTGTTTTGTGCCATTGCCTTCTGCTTTTGTATGGAGTTTGAAGGTTATTTCACATATTGTCCTCTGTGCATGTATGTGGATAATACATCCTAAAAAAAGTATTTTCCTTTTATACTTCTGCATTATATGCTTCTGCATTATATTTACCATTTCTATAATTGAAATTGATAAAATAACTTTTAAGAGCCATCATGCTTTTATTTTTCCATCCACAAAGTGGTAAGGGTGTTTTTTTTTGTGCCATGATTAGAGATGAGCAAACTTTTCAAAAGTTCGTTCCGACCGGACGTCCGGATATTTTCTAAAAGTTCGGATTTCTTTGAATTTCAATGTTTAAAGCATCTATGTTACTGGGGTAGTGTATTTGGTTGAATTTAGGGCTCTACATGTCAGTAACATCGTTATCTTTTCAATATCTTAAAGTCATTTTTTTTTTTTTTTTTTTTTTTTTTTTTTTAGCATTAGTCATTTGAGGCCAGTACAGAAGCAGCGGTAGTCAACATAGAGTCAAGGCAGGAGAAGCAGTAGCCAACATGGAGGCCAGGCAGGAGCAGCAGTAGCCAACATGAAGGCAAGGGCAGGCACAGCAGTAGTCAACATGGAGGCCAGTTAAGGCCCAGCAGTAGTCAACATGGATGGCAGTTAAGGCCCATCAGTAGCTAACATGGATGGCAGTTAAGGCCCAACAGTAGCCAACATGGAGGCAAGGGCAGGCACAGCAGTAGTCAACATGGATGCCAGTAAAGGCCCAGCAGTAGAAAACATGGAGGCCAGGGCAGGAGCAGCAGTAGTCAACATAAAGGCCAGTACAGGAGCGGCAGTCGTCAACATAGAGGCCAGTAAAGGCCCAGCAGTGGCCAACATGGTGGCCAGGGAAGGAGCAGCAGTAGTCAACATAGAGGCCAGTACAGGAGTGGCAGTAGTAAACATAGAGGCCAGTGAAGGCCCAGCAGTAGTCAATATGGAGGCCAGGGCTGGAGCCGCAGTAGCCAACATGGAGGCCAGGGCAGGAGTAGCAGTTATAATGGGGTGACATGAGCAGCGGAAGCAGAATAATGAGGTCCATGGACAGGCAAGAGGTAGAAGGGCAGCAGCAGCAGGAATGGTGGAATGACCAGTAAGGTCTACTTCACATATAGGCCATAATAGAAGCAGAAAAGGTCCTACACCTTGGTGACAACAGGACCA
This sequence comes from Dendropsophus ebraccatus, assembly GCF_027789765.1. NCBI lineage: Eukaryota > Metazoa > Chordata > Amphibia > Anura > Hylidae > Dendropsophus > Dendropsophus ebraccatus. The sequence continues at coordinate 41,326,463 of NC_091454.1, read as the reverse complement.
AATCCTACTCTGTGGTATCAGGAGCAGGTGTCACAAAGTCCTTATCTATCCATGTGGCGTTCATTTTGATGAAAGTCAGATGCTCCATACTATCACAGGACAATCTGGTTCTCCTGGGACTGACAATATGGCCTGCTGCGCTGAAAACTCGCTCGGATGACACACTGCTGGCCGTACAGAAGAGTATGTCTAAAGCAAATTCAGCAAATTGTGGCCAGACATCTAATTTTTCCACCCAGTAGTCCAGGGGTTCAGGGACGCTAGGTGGCAACGTAGAGTCCAAAAACACCTGCACTTGCTGTTTGAGGTGTACTGCCATGTCCTGCTGCTGTGCGGGTGCCCCTGTAACCCCGGCTTGTGGCTGCATGAAAGCGTGCATCATGGACATCAGGCGCAGACTGGTGCCGCTGCTCATGCCACCCAAGCTGCTAGAGAAGGATGTGGAGGAGGCAGCGCTGCTGGTGTGGCCCTGGTGGGACTGGCGTGAATGAGAGCGCCGTGTTCCAAAGGCTGCCACTAACTGTGCACCCAGCTCCTCTCTATAATAATTCATTTTTTCCTCCTGTTGGGAAGGGTGAATGAATTCACAAAGCTTGTTGCGATACCGTGGGTCCAGTAGTGTGGCCAGCCAGAAGTCGTCCCGTTAACGAATCCATTGCAAGCGTGGGTCAGCCCGAAAGCATATCAACATGCGCTTAGCCATTTCCACCAGGGAGTGGGAAGGAGATCCCACCTCTGTCTCCACAGCATACTGCAAATCGGTACTGCCTCCATCCTCCACACCCTCCTCATAGCCCTGCATATCCTCCTCTGGCCCCCCTCCGGTCTGGCAGGAAGGTGTACAGATTCTCCTTCTCCTCCTCAACTTCCTCTGCCTCCTCCTCCACCAAGCCTTCCTCGAGCGACCCAGGCTGCGACAGTGGCAAGACCTCTTCCCCTTCGCCACTGATTCGCATCAGCATCAGCTCCAGTACATGAAGCATGGGTATAATGGCGCTAAGTCCTGTGTCTTGCCCACTGACCAGAAAGGTGACATCCTCAAAGAATCGTAGCAATCGGCAGGTGTCACGCATGAGCTGCCACTGCCCGAGCTCCAGGTTACACAGGGGGGTCGCCGTGTCCGCCTGCATCAAGAGGAAATCAGTCAAGGCCTTCCTCTGCTTATAGAGCCGGTCCAGCATGTGGAGGGTGGAGTTCCACCACGTGGCTACATCGCAAATGAGACGATGGATGGAAAGAACATTACTCTGCTGCAGGTCGAGGAAGATGTGGTGAGAGTGACTGAATGGCTGAAATGGTTACACAGCTTTCGAGCCATTGACAGCACAGTCTGTAAATGGGATGAAGACTTTAGAAAGTGTGTAACTATTAGGTTTAAAACATGTGCCATACACGGGACGTGCCTCATAGCTCCTCGACGCAGCGTGGAATGTTGCTCCCATTGTCACTCACCACCGTCCCAACTTTAAGATGGCGTGGAGTCAGCCACGAGAGGATTTCTGTCTCGAGCAGGCGGTGCAGCTCTTCCCCTGTGTGTCTCCTTTCCCCCAGGCAGGCTAGGTGCAGCACAGCGTGACACCTTTGTGCTACACCCAAGTGGTAAATGGGGGGAACACTGGCGGTTGAGGAGGCTTTGGATCTATTGGAGGAGGTGGAGGAGGACCGCGACACAGGAACCCTGCTGTGACAACGGGGTGGTGTCATTGCCCTTCCCTGGCCAAGTTGCTGTGGGTCTGCCAGCCATATTACATTTACCTACTGAGCAGTAATGCACATATACTGCCCTTGCCCATAATTACAGCTCCAGATGTCTGTGGTTAAATGTACATGTCTGCTCACTGAATTGCTCAGCGAGTCAGCAACCTTTTTGCGAACATACCTATTCATGGCCGGTATAGCTGTGTTGGAAAAGTAGTGTCGACTCGACACCTTCCACCGTGGCTCCGCACACAAAGTGAGTTCACGGAAAGATGCCGAGTCGACAACTTTAAACGTTAGAGCCTGGAGCACAAGCAACTTGGCCAGGTGGGTGTTCAGCTTGACTTCTGTGGGATTGCTGGGTGCATATGTCTGCCTTCGGTATAGGGACTCCATGATGACAGGCTGCCTACTTCTAGCAACACAGGGGCCACCAGCTGAAGAAGGGAGTGAAGCCACACTCCCTTCCACAGAGGAGGTCTGACTCTGTGAAAGGCCCCCCTGACTACTGCTGCTTCCTGCTGTTGTTGACCGCAGCTCTGCCTGGGCCTGCTGTGACCCACTATCACCCCGTTTCTCCCAGGCAGAAAGGTGGTGGTGCTTCGTGCCAGGATGGCAACTCTTGCCTCTTTTAATGCACCTGTCGCAAATGCGACAGATGACCACATAGGTATCCCCCTGGCACTTTTTAAAAAACTGTACCGACAGGCTGCGAGGATGGGCGGGCGCTGCCGATACTAGGACCTGCAGTGGAGGAGGGTTCCCCAGTGATCATCTGCTTGTCCCGGCCACACTTCCGACTTGTTATTTGACTACTGCTGCCTGTCTGCTTCTTAGTGGTGGCGGGCCTGCTGGCGGACAGATTCCCGGTTGACGAATCCGTCGAATAAGCCAACTCCTGCCGTGGATCCCATGTAACATCCGATGTAGCATCATCTGGTTTCAGAATGATGCTATCATCCTCATCAGGCTCCTACCCAGCCCTCTCTCGTCTACTGCCTACTGCTCTCCTGCCAGGCCTATCATGGGCCTGCTCTGATATCGCCTCCGACACAGGTATGCCCTCCACTTCATTGGCCCCTGTCTCTTCCCCCACGTGCTCATCGTCATCAAAGAGCAGTTGGCTGCTCATAGACGCCAACAGTTCCCTTGCAGGATGCGGATCAAAACTTAGCGGGATGTTGCTGATGATGTCAGATGGAGGGGGTGGGGGAATTGCTGCGCGCCCGTGCCAAGTCAGGGTCGTGTCCCAGGTACTCACAGATACCTGGCTGTCTCACTACTCATTCTTGTGGAAGTCGAAGTGTGAGCCAACCACTCCAGGACTGTGGAATTAGACGTGTGGACACGACCCTGGTGTGACAAAGGAAGCTCAGGCCTGCCACTGGACCCTCTTCCTGCGCTACTTCCTCTTCTGCCCCTTGAGCCAGACTCTCTGCCCTGCCCTCTGCCTGAAACGCTTTGTGAGGTTTCCTGCTGCCGATGTGCCATGACTTCTACACTTGGTAGATGAGAACAGTATTTTCTGTAATACAGTCTAGCAGGTGTCCCACTTTAGTCTATCTGTATAGCACTTTTTTTATGGTTTTATGCTACACACATGCACCAGGTATATTTGTCTCTCAGGATAACACGTATGTGATAGACAATATCACAAGGGTCCAACTATAGGACAAGTCTATTTGTATAGCACTTTTTTTTAGAGTTTTATGCTACACACATGCACCAAGTATATTTGTCTCTCAGTATAACACGTATGTGATAGACAGTATCACAAGGGTCCAACTATAGTACTTATATATCTGTAGAGAACATTTTTGTTCCGTCCACCCTTTGCTCTCCTATGCCTAATCTATCTATCTTTCGCCCTCTCTATACTTCTCTCTCAATCACTAGATCTTTCTCCTCTCCGCTTTCCTAATCTTTTGGTCTTTGCTTTTATACAATGGCTCCTCAGAAGTCAGTACAGCAGCACCAGCAGCGTTTTGTCAATGACGAGCTCTGTGCACTGCTAACAGTATGCTTCCTCTCTCTCTGTGCAGACTGTGTCGTGTGGTCATGTGACCGCTCCTCTTAAAGCAATACCGATGTCACAGGGGGTGGGCTAGTGCAAGATCCCTGCTGATTGGATGTGTTCCGGGCATCATGGGAAAGCATTTTTCCCGTCCGAAATACTTCCTACTTTCTAAAATGGTGGCTGCCATTTTAGAAAGCAAGAGAAAAAAAATTTGGAGCGGACTCCAAAAAATCTGAATTTAATCGGACTCGGACTTTAGGAAAAATCCTAAACGTATCCCATACCGGCCAGACCGGTTCGCTCATCTTTAGCCATGATCTCTAGTTTTTATTGACATCATATTGGTGTACAAGAAAATTTTTGACCGCTTTTCATAAAATATTTAATGAAATATAATGTGAAAAAAACAGCAATCCTGATGTTTTACTCCCTCGTTTTGTTTATGCCCTTCACTGTGCGGGAACAATATTGATATATTTTAATAGATCAGATAATTCCGTATGCTACAATATGTTAACATTTTTTACTTTTCTAATGGCAAAAGAGGTAATTTAAACTTTTATTGGGGGGTTAATTTTTATAAGGGCTTTTTGAATATTTTTTAAAAACTTTTTTGAACAGTTAAATTTGCAATCATTGGATTGCATATACTGATGAATGCTATGCCATAGCATTGCATTGATAAGTGCTATCTGCAAAGTTCTCATAGAGCCTACCTGGGGGCAGACTCTATTAGAAGATGGCTAATCCGACAGGACAGAAGTGAGGGGATCTCCTGTGCCTGTCAGTGTAAGGGATCAGGACCCCCAAAGTGTTTAATTTGTTAATGACAGGCAGCTGCATGACTGTGGCTGCCTGTCATTACCTCCAGCACACATTAAAACCCCTTCATAGCCACAAACATACAGTATGTAAACGTTCTTGCTGCATGGGGCTTTTGCAGTAGGAACGTATATAGCCATATTGTGGACGTTATGGGTTTAATTTCTGCAAAAATAAAAACTAATATTGTTACATTATGTTAGGTGTTTTACACAAATTTTGCACCTTACACGATCATGCGCCATAGCTTAGTGGTAAAGAGAGGCAAGGCTTAGCAAAAGGCTTGTAGTTTCCCACAATTTTTTCCTATTGTTTATACTGTACGTAATACAGTATATTGCCCAGATTTTTTTACTAATTAGAGCCAGATGCTGGAACATGATCTGTTTCTATTTTCTGAATGTAATTTTATTTTCAGTACATTATTATGGGGTCTGCCATCTGGCATGTCCCCATTTAGTGACATGCTTTACAACAAGCCTCAAGGACATAGGCACAGTAAACATCTCCAGACCCTATTCTATCTATGGGATACATTTTAAGCATGGGCGCCCAAATCAGAACTCCCACTGCAAACTATGGAGCAAGCAGCTGGACCCGCTCGCTCTATAGTGTGCACTGACAGGGTTTTCTGCGGCCACTATTGACTGAATAGCAGCCGCAGAAAACTGACATGTCAGTTTTCTACTGCGCCGCAAGAGCATATACTATGTGTAGATGCTCCGGACGGGATTCTATTGAAGAGAAGGCAACGTATCTTTTCGGGAAAAGTCCTGCCGTTGTTGCCGATTGCAACAACAGCTGTACTTTTACAAAAAGATACGTTGTGTGAACATAGCCTAATGCTGTACATATCACATGGCCAGTCCACTCCTATTACAGCTTGACGTGCGTCCAAGAGAAGATTATTTTTTGATAGGTGGGAATTGAGCGATCAGTTGAGCTAGGGTTTCCTTGTAGATGACTACCCTAATGAACCTGGCAACAGCTGCCTTATTAGACAGATCATCTACTGTAACAGGGTTTTTTAAGCTGTTACCAAAATGAAAAATTTATTTTAAATAGATAGCAAAATAGGAAATAAAAAAAATCATAACTTCTTAAAAAAAACATAAAAACTTGATTTAAAGGGGAACTCCGGAAAGAGGTAAAAAAATTAATAAATAAACCTGCTGCAGAGGCATACATCATTTCTTGCCTGTCTAACCCTGTTCTGAAAACTACCAAAAATTAATTTGTTTTGGGGGTCTTCATTCTGTATTTTGTGGCTTTCCCACAGCTGTTCTTTATTGTCCTCCCCCCTGCCCATTCCCTGCCCAAATCGGTTGTAGTATATCTAGGCTGTGTTCACACATTGCAGCTTTATTGTGTTAATGAATTATTTGTAGGGATGGTCCGAACCGAGTTCGGTTCGGGTTCGTACAAACCCGAACCCTCGGTAATGATTCCCTCTGTCCGGATCCAGCGGGAGGACCGCCTGGAAAACTGGCATACAGCCATAGCATAGGCTGTATCCCAGTTTTCCAGGCGTTACTCCCTAATTATTTGCAGTACTTTATCATTTTATTGCAGTCCCACCTGCACAGCACACTGTATTCTCTACCTGTAACAACTCAAGTACTCAAGTACCTGTAAGTACTCAATGCATCAAAGTGGAAGTTGACACCTTAATCCATATGGATTACTCTTTGCCGTGGACTTATCCACTGACCGATCAATAGCTTATGAAACTCTTTGTCCATTTCCCTAAACTCTTGTCCACCCTCCTATGAGCTCAATTGCTATTACACATTGTCTCTTTTTGTTTACAGTCAAAATCGTATTTATATTGTATAAATCTTGAATGAAATATTGTTTAAAACAAACCTATACTTACATGAAATCCAGGTCCAGTCTCCTGAAGGCAGCGTTTGAGTCTTGTGCTGGTTGGAAAAAAAGAGAATAAATGCAGGAAGTCCCGGCCAGTACAGTGTGTCATTGCTCATTGCATCCATCAATCAAATGAATGATGCCTTCTCTGTAATGGTGCAGGTGTCTGGGGCTTACTGCTTTTAGTTTCTTATTACAACCACTAAATAGCTTCCTTTAGGAGAGTGGACCTGGGTACAAGTAAGTATAGCTTTGTTTTAAAGCATGGTTAGAAAAAAAAAAGATGTTATTTGCAAACTTGCTATATTTCACATCCCCTGTTGATTCAGATTTAAATGTTATAATTACAGTGACACTTTAAGGCTATAGTGAAAAATAAAAGTCATCATTTAGGAGGTATAAATAGACTGAAAGTGTAGCTGACAGAGAGATGTATAAAATTAGAAAGACAGAGGCAAAGCAGATTATAAATGAAAGCCTCAAAAGAGGAATAATTGACAAAATCTGTTAAGGAGTGAAATAAAATCTTTACATATTTTAGGGACAGAAAGAATAAGAAAAATTGTAGTATTACAATAGTAATGAATGGGGAGAACACCTTTAATGATAGAGATAAGGCTCACAAGCCTTATAATCACAGGATGGTGGGACACAACATTGCCTCCAGTTGAATGACTTCAGCTCCAATGTTTTCAGAGGCCGATGTTTCAGAGGAAATTGCCCATTTTAATAAGGTGATGGGTCCAGATGGTGTCCACCCAAATTACTTAAAGAACTCTAATCTGTAATTGCAGCCATAGTCATAGGCTGTATCTGCAGACATAGCCATAGGCTGTATCCCAGTTTTCCAGGCGGTTCTCCGGCTGTATCCATGCTCTCCACGGAGCGGGCAGACAGCGGCAGTCAGAAGCCAGGAGTTCAGGTTCATACGAACCCGAACCTTGGCAGGTTCGCTCATCTCTAATCTGTATAACCATTCCCTCCTAACAAGAGATGTTCCTGATGAGTGGAAAATGGCCAGTGTTATACCCATCCACAAGAAGGGTGGTAGAGAAGAGCCCAGTAACAGGCTGGTTAGTTTAATATCTATAGTAGTAAAAATGATGGTTACTCATTTAATAAAAAAAAAAAAAAAAACGATAATGGATCACCTAAATATCAACAATTTGATGGATCCGAAACACCATTGCTTTTTATTCGGGTGGATCATGTCAGACTAATCTCATGTGTTTTGCCAAAATGGTCTGTTCTGTGTCTTGCTCTTTTTAAGCAGCATGAGAAAATATTACTTTACTGAAAGAGTAGTGGATGCTTAGAACAAACTTCCAGCAGATGTGGTAGGTAAATCTACAATAACAGAATTTAAACCTGCCTGGGAGAAACATACATCTATCCTAAGATAATAAGAAGGAAAATACTAAAAGGGCAGACTAGATGGACCCAGTGGTCTTTTTCTGCCGACAATCTTCTATGTTTCTATGTTAGTAAGGCCGCCAGCCTCCCTGTCATAATGACAGTCTATGGGAGGCTTGCGTGCCTCCTCTCTCGGTGCTGAAGAATGAACATGTTCATTCTTCAGCGCGGAGAGAGGAGCCACCGCGGAATTCCACCACTTTTCCTACATGTGCACGTAGCCTAAGTGACATAGGAGAAGGTTTGGTAGGTAAGGTTTGTCTGTTTGCTGATGACACAAAAGTGTGAAATAGGGTTGATATTCCTGGAGGAGTCAGTTATATGGACAATGATTTATCTTTATTAGATAAGTGGTTTAAATGATGAAAACTGCAGTTCAATGTTTCCAAATGTAAAATAATGCACTAGGGGATTTGGGGCTGGATAATGTAACCAATCGGTGTGGGGTCTTCACATAAAGACCAGTATTACAGAAATGAATCCACTCATCGGCTGCCTAGTAGTGCCCTTTTATAATACAGGGTGGCACTGTTATTAGGATTCTTATAGTAGAAAGTGATTTAGGACTTTATCTGTGTTAGCTGTATGCCTATTTTTCTTTCATATCCAGTTTTTCTCTTTTTCATTGTATTTTAGGGCATTTGGAACCAATTACTAGTTTTCCCCAGCATTATAAGATAAAGTTACAATATTGTGAACTTACAATATTGTGGGGTATAGTATGGCAGTGTTATCCACTCACCTTATTTCACTATTGTTCAGGTCTGGTGTGTCGGTGGTAAATGTGAAGCCTGGAGCTATTACCTACCAATCCTGTGGTGAAAATTCCTTCAGACAATATGCAGACTTCTCTAATTATTCATTCAATGTCGAAATTTGTTTATGTTTTAAGCAGTTAAAAACCATGAAAAACTAAATTCCGAAACCACTGTCCCCCACGCTCCCCAAGAAGGGGCATCATCAGGTCTAGCGCCTAGGGCAGCAGCAGCTGTTAATACGGCCCTGACAGCAGGGACAGCATATGGTACGGGGGCAGGCGATGTAATAGTAGCAGACTGTGTTCAGTTCTACATCTGGTGGTAGAGAACAAAGGGGATGGCAGCAGGCGACGGCTACAGAAGGGAACATCGGGGTTGATGGCAGGTGATGGTCTTTATGTCCTGCATGTAGCTGCTCTCCAATGGATGATGACAGTAGGGTAAAATGGCAGCAGGCTAAAAAGAATCACAGCTGCATGTCCTGGTGTTCTGTTCAAGGGCACGTGTCCAAACAAAAACTTTGCTAGGTCTTACTAGCAAAGTTGAGGGAGGCCTTATATTTAGCAATTCAGAATTTTCAGTATAACAGGGTAAGAGCATATGAAAAACATACGCAGAGAAGGTTCTATTTTTATATATATATATATATATATATATATATATTGTAGGGATCTTCCCGGGGGAATGGTGTGTTAGGACACAGTTCAGGCAGCAAACTTGGACTTAAAAACCGCTTTGGTGTTTATTTGTAGCATAAACGGTCCAGCAACATAAATACAGCAACACCGTGCATTGATAATAAACAAAACAAAAAGGTCTTGCCCGTCTGGGCACTTACTAACACAGGTCACCTAACTGTCACTTCCATAGGCGGTATTGTGGAGTGTGAATAGGCCCCAGCAGCGATAGAACTCCTTGCTCCCAGGAAACACAGCATGCAGGCTGTTCACCCTGGCTGAGAGCAATTCCCTCTAGCTCTGTGGAGCTTTTACCTGCTGCAGGCTTAACAAGGCACACATGCCTGCAACACCCGAACTGGACCGGGGGAGGGGAATGGCAGGTCCCACTACCAACCTACCCACCATTCCAGTAAATCCAGGCCCGGAACATGGAAAAAACCCTCAGCAGCATAACACTGCTGAGTGACAGATCTCACCTGGATTCACCATCTCACCATATGCCTTAGCCTGGGTGAGATGTACCTCCCCTCAAATACTTCTCCAGTGACATGTCTACATATCCCCCCCCTCTTTTTCAGACCGGAGGGCTGAGCATTCTGTCCCCATAGACAGTGTACCCTTGATAGGGCATCAGCATTTGCCTGTAACTTTCCTGGCCTGTGTTCCACCGTGAAATTAAAGTTTTGGAGGGACATAAACCATCTAGTTACCCTCGCATTTTTCTCCTTGTTAACCTTCATCCATGTTAGGCGGGCATGGTCGGTCACTAGCTTAAATTTTCTGCCTAGCAGGTAGTACCTCAGGGACTCTAGGGCCCATTTCACTGCCAGACACTCTCGCTCAACAATGGCGTAGTTTTTCTCGGCCGGGGATAGCTTCCTGCTTAAGTACATCACTGGGTGCTCCTCGCCATTCACGACCTGTGAGAGGACGGCACCTAACCCTGTGTTGGAGGCATCTGTCTGGACCAGAAATTCTTGCCTAAAGTCAGGGGTAACTAGTACCGGTTGTTGACACAAGGCAGATTTAAGGCTTTGAAAAGCCTTCTCGGCCTCTGGAGTCCATGTCACCATTGCGGACTTCGCACCCTTTGTCAGGTCAGTTAGCGGGGCTGCAACTGTGGCAAAGTTTGGCACGAACCTACGGTAATAGCCCGTAATACCCAGGAAAGCTCTGACCTGTTTCTTTGTGAGGGGTTTGGGCCAATTCTGTATTGCCTCAATTTTATTCAGTTGTGGTTTCACTAACCCCCTCCCAATAATGTATCCCAGGTATTTGGCCTCCTCTAAGGCTAGTGCACACTTCTCTGCATTGATGGTTAACCCCGCATCACTTATGGCATCTAATACCGCCTGGACCTTACAGAGGTGACTTTCCCAATCAGGGCTAAAAATGACCACATCATCGAGGTAGGCAGCAGAGTAGTCCCGATGTGGTCGCAGGATCAAGTCCATCAACCTCTGAAAAGTGGCAGGGGCTCCATGTAACCCGAATGGCATCACTACATATTGGAAGAGCCCATCAGGGGTGGAGAATGCGGTCTTCTCTCTAGCCTTAGGAGTGAGGGGGATCTGCCAGTAGCCCTTAGTAAGATCGAGGGTAGTTATGTACCTAGCATTGCCCATCCTTTCGATCAACTCATCTACCCTGGGCATGGGGTAGGCATCGAACTTGGAGATCTCATTTAACTTTCTAAAATTATTACAGAACCTCCAAGTTCCATTGGGCTTTGGGATTAACACAATCGGGCTGGACCACTCGCTCTGGGACACCTCAATGACTCCTAGGTCAAGCATACGTTTTACCTCAGAGGATACCGCCTCCCTCCGGGCTTCTGGTATCCTATAGGGCTTAAGGTTTACTCTGCTTCTAGGCTCAGTTTCAATATGATGACTAATGAGATGCGTACGCCCTGGGAGGTCAGAAAACTTGTCTTTATTTTTCTGCAGGAATTCCTTAGCTTCCTGCTTCTGGGATACTGACAGGGTGTCACCAATCCTGACCGGAGGGATTGGTGGTGACAGATGACCAACAGGCTTTGTCGCCACCAAGGATTCCCTGTCTTTCCAGGGCTTGATCAAGTTTATGTGATAAACTTGGAAAGGCTTCCTTCTACCTGGTTGGTGTACCTTGTAGTTGACCTCACTGATCTTCTCTACAATTTCATAGGGACCCTGCCACTTTGCTAAGAATTTGCTTTCTACTGTGGGAACAAGTATGAGTACCCGGTCACCAGGGCTAAATGTCCTGATTCTCGCAGAACGATTGTAAATTCTACTTTGGCCCTCTTGCGCCCTCTGGAGGTGTTCCCTTACTAGGGGCATTACAGTGGCTATACGGTCCTGCATTTGTGCTACATGCTCTATAACACTCTTGTATGGGGTGGACTCACTTTCCCATGTCTCTTTCGCTATATCCAACAAACCCCTAGGGTGACGACCATAGACTAATTCGAAGGGAGAGAACCCTGTGGATGATTGGGGCACTTCCCTAATAGCAAACATTAGGTAAGGTAGTAAGTGATCCCAATCCCGACCATCTTTTTCCACTACCTTCTTTAACATATGTTTCAGGGTTTTATTAAATCTCTCTACTAACCCGTCCGTCTGTGGGTGATATACAGAGGTACGAAGGTGTGAGATTTTAAACAGTTTGCACAGGTCCTTCATTACCTTTGACATAAACGGAGTACCTTGGTCGGTCAAGATTTCTTTGGGGATCCCCATTCTGGAAAACATATAAAACAACTCACGGGCAATTGTTTTAGACGCAGTGTTTCTTAGGGGTACAGCCTCAGGATAGCGGGTTGCGTAGTCTAAGACCACCAAAATGTACTGGTGTCCCCTTGCCGACTTTACAATGGGACCCACCAAGTCCATTGCAATGCGGTCAAAAGGTACCTCTATGATGGGAAGCGAAACCAACGGGCTGCGGAAATGCGACACTGGGGCGCTAAGCTGACAAGTGGGGCACGACTCACAGTATTTTTTTATGTCAGCATAAATCGCAGGCCAATAAAACCTCTGGAGGACTCTCTCCTGTGTTTTATCTGTCCCCAAGTGGCCCCCAAGGACATGATTATGGGCCATGTCGAGTACCTGACGCCGGTACGACTTAGGCACCAGAAGCTGTTCCACCACCTCATCATTAATCTTAGTGACTCTATAGAAGAGATCATAAGTCATATAAAAATGTGGAAATTTTTTCTCAGCTTCTGGTTCCTGAGGTACCCCATTCATAACAGTGACCTGCTCTCTCGCATTTTTGAGAGTGGGGTCCTGTAATTGTGCAGTACCAAAATTATCCCTAGACACCTCTAAGTCTGGAACATTCTGCTCAGTAGGAGGAGCCTCTTCCTCACCAGCCAGGACCTGCAAAGGAAAAGCATCATTTTCATCCTGTACATTTTTATCATTTACCGTGGGTAATGCAATAGACTTAGGGGTCTCCTCACTCCTTTCAGGGGATTGTTGTTTTCCCCATAGAGCCCAGAACAAAGGAAAATCACGCCCCAATATCACATTATGCATAAGGTTTTTAACCACCCCCACTTCATATTGTACAGCGCCTAGTTCAGTCCCGACATTAGCCAGTACTATAGGGTAAACCTTTGTATCACCATGTATGCATACCACACTCATATGTATTTTTGGCACAACGTCCCCAGTCACCAGGCTGGCATGCACCAGGGTGACAAGGCTTCCTGAGTCCAGCAACGCCTTAACAGGGAAGTCATTGACAGTAATGTGGCAGACTTGCGGTTCAGTCTCTAGTCCAGTGACCGCAACAAGAGACGGTTCCGCAAATAGCGACTGACGCCGGCTAGCGTCACACTCCATGGGCTCAGTGGTAAGAGGGCAATGGGCAGACATATGTCCCATCTCATGGCATCTCCAGCACTGGATAGGGCCTGGTCTCCTTGGCAGGGAGTCCTTTTTAGGGCCACTTAGCCACCGGGGACCACCACCAGTCTTTTGCCCCTGAGTTACCTCCTGAGCGCTCTTCCCTCTATCGGCACCCCTCCACACTCCCCCAATAGATGGAAGTCTCTTACCAGATGATGGCACAGATCTGGCACTCCGGGGAGGTGACGGTACTGCAGGAACATCACGGAGGTAGTCCTCGGTCGCCTGGAACCTCTCCACAAGGCTGACGAGTTCGTTGGCACTCCTAGGGTCGCCTTGTCCCACCCAGCGTTGTAGATCAGCAGGAAGGGCACGGAGGTAGCGATCCATCACGACCCTCTCTAGGATCTGTGCAGGAGTAGAAGTGTCTGGCTCCAACCATTTTCTTGCCAGATCATACATCTGGGACCTCGCTGACTTGTCCAGACTTTAGCTCCAGTTGCGGACCCTCCGGGCACGGACAGCAGCAGTAACTCCTAGTCCCATTTTCGTGCCAGGTCATACATCTGGGACCTCGCTGACTTGTCCAGACTGTAGCTCCAGTTGCGGACCCTCCGGGCACGGACAGCAGCAGTAACTCCTAGTCGGGCGAGTATCTCTGCTCTTAGCCGAGCATAGTCCTTGACCTCTTGCTCACTGAGGTCATAATAGGCCTTTTGAGGTTCGCCTGTTAAATAAGGCGCAATCACTTCTGCCCACTCAGTGGAGGGTAGCTTTTCTCGCTCAGCCACACGCTCAAAGACAGTTAAGTAGGCCTCAATATCGTCATCAGCAGTCATCTTTTGCAGCGCACGCTGCACAGCTCTTCTCACAGACAAAGTCTCTGGCGCGGCTGCTGCCACCACCAGCTGGGGATTAGTACCTGCAGACGCCTCTTGCTTTGCTATCAGGTGCTCAATAAGTCTCTGTTGTGCAGCCATCGCTTGCTCATGGCGCAGGTTAGCGTCTGTTAGAGCTTGTTGTTGCAGTCTATTAGCCTGTTCATGGCGAAGGTTAGCGGCTGCCTGATCCTTTTTTTGTGCGGCCAATGCCTGTTGTTGTTGCAAACTCACTTGCATTAACTGCTTCATCATCTCCTCCATGTTGCTTGTCTGTTTTTGGAGTGAAGCCGCAGCCTTCACCCAGGACATAAGCAGCTGTAGCCAAGTTGATGCACACCGTTGCCCCTAGCAACCGTTTTGCCCGCTCCGCAGCACCAATTGTAGGGATCTTCCCGGGGGAATGGTGTGTTAGGACACAGTTCAGGCAGCAAACTTGGACTTAAAAACCGCTTTGGTGTTTATTTGTAGCATAAACGGTCCAGCAACATAAATACAGCAACACCGTGCATTGATAATAAACAAAACAAAAAGGTCTTGCCCGTCTGGGCACTTACTAACACAGGTCACCTAACTGTCACTTCCATAGGCGGTATCGTGGAGTGTGAATAGGCCCCAGCAGCGATAGAACTCCTTGCTCCCAGGAAACACAGCATGCAGGCTGTTCACCCTGGCTGAGAGCAATTCCCTCTAGCTCTGTGGAGCTTTTACCTGCTGCAGGCTTAACAAGGCACACCTGCCTGCAACACCCGAACTGGACCGGGGGAGGGGAATGGCAGGTCCCACTACCAACCTACCCACCATTCCAGTAAATCCAGGCCCGGAACATGGAAAAAAACCCTCAGCAGCATAACACTGCTGAGTGACAGATCTCGCCTGGATTCACCATCTCACCATATGTCTTAGCCTGGGTGAGATGTACCTCCCCTCAAATACTTCTCCAGTGACATGTCTACAATATATATATTATTTTATTATAAAGCACCTTTGGTTCCAGAGCGCTGTACAAATTATAAGGGTTAATATATAGAACATATCATAAAATCAAGAAAAAAACACATATGAAAATGACAGACTGTTAAATAGGAATAGAGGACCCTGCCTGAAAGGGCAGCAATCAATTAAGGGTCAAGTGGGGGTATCTTCCCCATACACAGGAGCGTTTAGCACGGCCAAGCTTTCCTGTGTTTTCTATGGGGAGGGGAAGTTTAAGCCGCATCCAGGCCGTCCTGGCTGCGGCTTATCTCTCTCAGAGCAAAATAGATCAGTTGGTATACCAATGTGTGAACAGATGAATGCCACTTTTTTGTCATCAGTTTACACATTGTTATATTTTGACTCAAAATTGCGATGTGCAAATGTATTGGGGGAACGTGGCCGAGACGTCTTTTTATCGAGAAGGTAAATACATGTTCGCAAATAAAGAACATGATGGCCTATATATTCCTAATAGCCTAATACTGTTAGTCCTGCTCTATCCAAAAACATTGACCTATATTAATAACACAGCTCTAATATTTAAATATCACAACAGAATGGATTATTTACCATAAAATTACACGAAACCAAAAATAGTGACAAACACACATCATAAACACTACAGAAAAAAACAGGCTTTAAACCTTGCATGAGACCTTAGTTATAACATGATATACTGTCAAACTGGTGAAACTATTGATCTTGCGCCATAGCTGTCAAAATTGTAAAATAGTGTAGCTCATAAACTCGATTTATGCTGCAAATTAACCATACGTTAACCTGAACATGGAGGCGTAACGCGAAAATGTGAGGGTTTTTTTTATCTAGTTATTTAATTTAGTTTTGATAGACTCAATTACTACTCGCTGAAGGCAACTCAGGCAGTTTCTACAACTTTGTGAGATCTTACAGTTAGCTGTCAAAACAAGGCGTCAATGTCTGAGACGAAAATATTTCAGCTGCATTAGCAGTTGAAACTTCTGAGAGGATTAACAATACATTGACATCTCTATCAATAGCAACTGACACAACAATAAGGTGATTAAATCAGATATTAAGTGACCCTGCCATAGGATTTCTAAAAATATCTTTTTTTCATAACACCGTGTCTATGTTTCCATATAGCTTTTTACTTTTGTTTCTTGTTTGTTTTATTATATATTTCTACCTCTCTATTCCTGATAAAACTACTTGGCTGTACTTTATGATTCTATGTCAGTTTAAATTGGCTATATATTATATTTTGATGCATGGGAACATTTGTAAAATAGCACATATCTGAAATTCTTTCTTTTTTTTTTAACCCCCCAGGCACACAGGCACTTTCGTCTGACAAGGAGACAAGGTAGGCAATGCTGTGTACTATATGCTACAAAAATGATACAGTCTTCAGAAAATGTTGTCTTATCTTCTAAAAGTGGATTTAGAGTATGTGTCAGCTTTGCAATTGAGAGACAGGAAAGTGAGACATGGCTTCTTTGCTGTTTTTCTAGATAATTCCTGTAAAAAACCTCTTTTGACTGTAACCTCTTATCCATAAAAGCCTCTTTTGTAATGATTGCTATTCGCAGAGCTTGTAAACATTGTTAGGATCCTGGCTGATCCATTTCTACGTAAAAGATTTGGTTTTTATCATACTTGCCGAGCTTGTGATATAGACTAATAACACAGTGTTGTTATGGTATATATTCAGCTTTCATTTTAGCGGTATTTAGTAACTCAATGGAGTGGTAATTGTGAGTGAAAATATCCTTCTAAGGGGGATTGCTGAATCTTGGATAACAATCAGGGGCGTAACTACCACTGTAGCAGCCATAGTCGATGCTATGGGTCCCACCAATCAGGGGTCCCCGTTGCATGCTCCTGCAATACATTGGGCCCCATGAGTTGTTACCATTTGCAGCACCTGGTAGAAGAGCTGACCTACCAGTTTCTGCAAATGTCCCTTTATCTGTAAGCACTACTCATGAGCACCTGCATTTATGAAGTAATGACAAGACTTGACTGCTTAATGGTCAGTCGGGAATGGGGTTCTTATATACTTCAATAAATTGTGAAAAGAAGCTCAATACACCCAATGCGTTTCCTGCTTGCTGGAGCAATCACAGTGCACATTGTACTATTGCTACAACACCGGAATTAAAACTGGTAGCTGAGTGGTGTCTCAGCAGGTACACGGTATGGGTATGTGCACACTGAGGAATAGGAGAGGAATTTGAAGCGGAATCCACTCTTAATGTTTGCTTGAAATTCCTCCTGTAAATATAAACAGAGCAATGTCCCATTGTGTTCAATGGAATTTCCGCTCTGTTGTTCGCATGGCAGAATTTTTTAGCAGAATTTTCTGCCATGGATCCACTTTATGCCCAAAGAATTGACATGTCATTCCCGTTAGAGGACTCCTATAAAAGTCAATTCTCCTTGAATTCCGTTTGCATTCTGCTTGAATTCTACTCGAATTCACCTCAAATTCTGCTCCTATTTTGCCAGACTGCCAGACTGTTCAGACTGTTTATTGAGATGGACTATAAGTATCAGCAATTCATATACTACATGCAGTGAAATATGTGTATATTTTATATAAAATAATCATGATTGGAAGGTGAAGAATAATATTTTAAATAATAATATCTGTTTGTATTGAGCTTCTTGTCACAATTTTGTGAAGTAAATTTTGTACTAAGGCCTATTTCATATGAGCATAATACAGCCGTATTTTTTGTGTCTGTATTCGGACTAGAACTGAAGGCTGACAGCGCGTCTAATGACCAACGCTGACAGCATTATAGACCCCTATGCCACTTTCAACTCATTACATACCATTACAGGTGGGCTGGGATAATGCGGAAGAAAAAAAATTAGGAGAAAATTTAGCAGATGGCCGTAATATGAGCATGTTTTAGTCCCAGTTGGGTTACAACTAATTGAAGTAGGATCCAGGGTCCAGAGTGACAACAATATAAAGGCTATATTTTTGTGGTCACATGGAATGTTCAATACAAGGTACTCAGTAAAGGAATTATCCAGGGACAGGAACTAATTTGCGTGTGTAAATGTGACCAAACTGAGCTTAAAAAACAAAAAAGAAAATGGGTACTCACCTGACGCCATGCCCTGCTGCTGCCCTATCCATGGTGCCCACTCCTGTTTCTCTGTGATTACTACTCTTGGTCTCGACACAAGAAGGTGCTTGTAGGTCACCACACCATATTATTTTCCTGCCTCATTTCAATATAAAAATTATTCCATGGACAAACATTTTTAAAGTAGTGATATTATTTAACAGCTAAACCATTTTTCTACACTATTCCTAACCACAAGTTTCAATGAAGTGTCAATGAAGCACACTTTTCTTTTTTCTTTTTTATCAAACCTCTAAACTTTCATCTAGTGGTAGAAATGTTTTGATGCTAGAATTTACAAATTCAGGTTATCACGCAGTAAAATAACACCAAAATACCGTATTCTCTGTGTAGTAATGCACTCTATTGAAGTCAATGGAAAATTGGGAAAATGTCTTTTAAACCTATTTTGTGTCTTTTTTAGTGAAGTAGAGGGAGATCTCTAATTTGATATGTCCTCCTATAGGTCACATCTTATGGTTCTAAATTTTATCTCCTACTATATATACAATTATGTTTTTCCTAATATTTGCAATGTTACTTCATTTTAGTGCATTTTTAAAGAACAGTGGCTGATATATATTCTACTCCATAAGTATCAGTGGGAACTATATTAGTGCTCTTTGCCCAACCTCAGCTCTACCACGACAGTCGAGCTGTTTACTGTCACAGATCAAGCCACTCTCGTATTGATTTGGTCTTGTACATGCAGTTAATTCAGATCTATTATACATTGTCAGATGCGCCTGAAATGTGCCTGCATCTAATCTTCAACAACCTTTCCAAAGGCAATATCTCATGAAGACAAGTCTATTTTAATACATGTTTGTGTCTTGTACAAATAACCACAGACATGCAAAATATATTGTCTTTGATACATACATATTTCTTAATATGTTGATGAAAAAAATGTAAATGGAGGTTGACCTTCAATGTAATGCCTCCAGGGAAGACCATAAAACATAAGTGAATCTTTTTTTTTCGCCATGTCATCAATAAAACGTTGCCAAAAAAAAAATATTGTATATATGTAGCTAGTTGTAAGGATTGGGGGGAAAACCAGGAAAATTAATTTTAGCACTTATAATTACAAGTGCGTAATATTATAGAAAATATCTAGTCATCAGAGACTTTTACATTTTTCAATGGAAAAACAGAATGCAAACATTTAAATGTCTAATTTAATATTTTAGTTATATTGTATATTTATCACACTGTACTATTTTCTATCTTTCATATGTTATCAGAATTCTTCATCCTTCAACCCCTGCACGAAAAGTATAGAGAGGAAATTTCCATATTGGTAGTCCTAGAGTAACCTATATTGGCAAAAGTTTAAAGATGAACTAAAGACACTATAGTACAGTACTACGGCAATGGGCAGAGGCCACATTTATATGAGTTGATGTCAAGGCAGATCGAGTTCATTTATAATAGTGGCTTACTAATACTGGCATGTACATGTAACATATAGGATACATGTGATACATGTAACATGATTAGGATAGTTGCAATGGAGATCAGGATGCCCATACAAGAAAAAGCCAAGGAGAATGGCAGGCATGCAAGAGTCACCAGATGTCTGTGAACAGTGCGATGCCCCGATGCACACAGAAGGACAGTAGACATTTTGATTTAGATTTTTTAAATTTGAAAAACTTCTACAAATTTCATTTAAATTTTATGGGAAATAGAATCTATAAACTGCTTTACAGAAGATTTTTATGATATAATCCAGTAACTATCCTCGGAAACACAGTAATTTTGCACTCTGGGATTGCGTGGAGCACAAAGGTTAGTGCTATCAGTCATTTAAGTTTCTAGGCTTTGCAAATAGTATATAAATATAAATGAGTTTCTATCATTTTACTTTCTTATGGAGTGTAGATAGTAAATCAGACATTTTTTAAGTGACTTTTAAAAAACTTGATTCATTTACAAAATGTGTTTTTAAGATACAGAGCAGTACTCTTCAAATAGAGATTTGAAATACATTTTTGAGTCTGCTGGAGGAGCAGAATACTATTAAATCCAACAAGAAAGGAAACATATTCTTTTGACACAGGATGCTCTTCTTAAATTTCATAAATTCAGACTTGTTTTCAATATGAATTCAAACTCTAAAAGTTCTCTCGAGCCTGTACAATATGAGCAACATCACAAAAATTCTGAACTCCTCTAAATTCCAATCATTAACACATGGATTAAACCTGGCACCTGGATTTATGACCCACTACATGGACACACTCCACAGATAAGACTGAACTGACCAACAATCTTGGACTTCCAAATAACCTTTAATTTACAACAAGTCCTTTTTATTGCCCTGGCTTATCTATGTGATGTATATACCCCCTCACCCCCCCCCCTCCCCAATTCACAGATGTCTCTCCCTTCTGGCTTGTAACATCCCTAAAATGTTGTGCTGTTTCTGTAAGTCATTCATTTGTGAACTTGTCTGACGAAGGGATCTTGTGAATCCCGAAAGCTCGCAGCTCTAACAGTTTTTTTGTTGGCCAATAAAGGTATCACTCCTAAAATACTTTGATTTGAAGTATTTACCACGATATGAACTCCTCTAAAGAAATACAGAAATTCAGACTTTTTGCAGCATCAGTGAAAGTCAATTTAAGGCTTTATTTAAGATTCTCAAAATCTATCATGGATATGTTAAAGGGAACTATCAGCACATTAAACGAATCAAACCTGCTGATAGCCCCCTAATGCGCAGGGGGTTCAGAGGAGGAAGGTATGTTTTTTACCTTCCTCCTCGGCGCCATTCCCATACTGTTAGTAGTTGCATCCATGGCCTGGAGCACTGCCCTGCCCTCATCACACCAAGCTGACCCGCTCCTTTCAATGATAATCAATGATAATCAATAGCATGGGAACGGCACACAGGAGAAAGGTAAGAGGCATACCTTCCTTCTCAGTGCCCCGTGCACATTAGGTGGCTATTAGCAGTAGAGCTGAATGTACTGTAGATCAGTCTAACCTACTGATTAGCAGGGTAACAAATTCAGGGTCAAGTAAGTTGGAGGGGACCCCTTTAACATAATTAAAGAACATAAAAAGAAGCAGGGTAAAAAATTCATGTAAGTAGGAGGGGACTTCTTATTTATTCCCTACACTGTGCTCCACCCTGGGGGAACTCTTGAAGGCTGAGCTCCCCAAGTTTTGGCTTCCAATCTAGGATGTGACAGACAATGCTTAAGCTTATTAAAGCCAGAAAAAAAACAAGTCTCGTAAATGATTTTAATTTGATGTATGGAAATTGAACACTTGGCTCAGACCCACTGCTAAGGATGCTGGTTTTAATATTTTGAGGCACCCAGGAGTTATTTTATGTGTTTTCTAGAGTCTGATCATTTGGCATTTGAATATCGGTTGATGCAGCCCTAGGGAGTCCAGGAAAACATGGATACAGCCTATGGCTATGTTCACACTACGTAAAACTACGGCTGTAGTTCTCACCGCAGAACTACGGCCGCAGTTTTGAGGGGTGAAACATAGCCTTATTTTCAATGGGATCCCGGCCGGAGCATACACACATCATATGCGCTCTGGCCGGGACCCCATGCGGCGCCGGAACAAAACTGACATGTCAGTTTTCTGCGGCCGGAATTCAGTGAATTCCGGCGGCAGAAAGACCTGTCAGTTCACACAGTGAAGCAAGCGGCTCCTGCCGCTTGCTTCACTGTGGGCTATGGGAAGCTCTGATGCGGGCGCACGCTGATGCGCCCGCATCGGAGCTCTGCGGGCGGAAAGATCACCCGGCCGTTACTTAAGTACGGAACGGCTGGGTGTTCACGTAGTCTGAACATAGCCTATGGCTGTAAAGTAAAGCTTGCTGGTGCCAGATTCGAAACATATTCTATCTTATTGGAATGAAGTTTTGATTTGCCAACAGTCTCCACCCAGAGATTGCAAACCCTGTGAGCTACAGACCCCCTAGGTGATTTAGTCATACGAGGAAGCTCTGTTCTTAAATGTATTGCTTATTTAAGATTCTATTTATACTGAGTAAAAAGGAAAGGTGTCAGAATCTTTCCTGAAGGAGTAGCTTGAGAAGTTCCTTGTGAAAACAAGCAGCGACTCTGTGTTAGTCTTTGTTATTGTCTTCAAGGACAAGTATTATTTTCTTTTTTTAATTATTCCTTATAAAGGTCCTTTTTATTTTCTTCTATTTAATTTTTTTTTTTTAATACCTGTGGTTTTACATACTACTCTGTCTATATACATATTGCGTACTACTCTCCTATAATAAGTTTGAAAACCTCAAACCTCTACATTTTTTATTATTATTTACTTGGCTGAAAGCAAAGGTCACTCTATCATTAGATCCCTCTGTGTGATTTTTAAATGCACTGTAAGACACTTCAATATAAGCTGATAATTTATTTTGTATTGAATAAGTAATTCTTATTCTGTAAACAAAGAAAGATAAAAGAGGGCATTTAAAATGCTATATTGTAGTTGCTTCAGACAAGCATCAAACACTCATTACGCTACCTTGCACTAGCGTCCCCACCAATCACACAGTGTTGGATGCTTGTCTGAAGCAACTGCAATAAAGCATTCTAAATGGAGAGTGCCCTCTTTTATCTTTCTTTGTTTACAGAATAAGTACCCTGTGTGGAGGTGGAGTACACCCATATGCCTGGGGCAAGCGGATGACGGGCTGCTGCAATCACCCATCCAGGCGTTTTACTTCTATAACCTCTTCCTCAGTATAAGAACCTGAAATATGTAAGGAAAATCTCCAACAGACTGTGCAGGCCCTGGTGGACACGCCTGAGGGTCTGTTTCTGAAACCACTGCAAGGAGCAAAAGTCATTCCTACAGCAGCCAAATCTACCTCACCAGTCCCTCCTACTTCCAAGGGAGTTCCCAAGTTGGCAAACACCATCTTTTCTCATAGAGGCAGTCCCTAAGTCGTCAGACACCATCTCGCCGCCTTCTTCTATAGTGGCAGTCACTCTCAAAGACCAGATGGGGTATCTTGCACCATATTGTGTGCCACTTCTACAGGCTCCCAACTGTGTGTGCCATGAGGAGTGAGAGATACCCCAATATCATAAGGGCCAGTAATTCAGCTTATATTTTGGCCCTGTATTTACTACTTGCAAAGTAGCGGCAGTTATGGGGGTCTCTTTTATACACCCTTTGGGCACATCTGCCCTTATTTTACGTAGCTACAATTTGCTGAACATTTTATAGTTTGTAGTCACAAAGCTAGATGTCTGTGCCTGTTTATTAGACAACTTATGTGATAGTAAAACTGCCCTTGCACATGGAATTTTAATGAAATGTGATATGCAATGCCATCTTAGAATTGGTTTGTACAAACTTTGCAAAAACGTTTTGCAACATTTGTAACAAATCTTCGTTCAGGAAGTTTGGTTTGCCCATCTCTAATTGCTACCCATGCTAAATGTTAAAAAGTGTGTGAGGGTTTGAGAAATGGATGTGTCCGTCTTCATCAGTAGTAAATGGAAAGTATGTTGTCAGTACAAAATGTCAGTTATAGGCTACAGTTCACACAATGTCAAAAAGTAGAGAAAAGACGGTTGCTTTTGCTATTTAAATTAACGTCCGTTTTTGCCATGAGTTAACTGACTGCAATGCAATGCATTGAAGTCAATGGAAAGACAGACGTCCAATGCACACAATGAATTCAATAACGGACGTTATCACCGCGTGCGTCAAAATAATGATCATGACAATTATTTTCGGACATCTTTTGCAAACAGCGGACGTTTTTTAATAGTTGTTCACACACAGTTTTTCTTTCTTCAGCTTTCTTTCTCTGTTTTTACTATTAAATTCTGTGGAATTTTCAATTAAGCCGCATCCAAAGTCCAACTAGTAACCCAAACTAGAATAATGTACCAAAAGCCGTTATTACACTAAGGGGAGGCCAGACAGCTGTACAGTGTGTTAGCATATCACAATATCACACTATAAGTAAAAAATATTGATTACATATTTAATCTAGTATTAGATTACTTTAACCCTTTAAGGACATGGCCCATTTTCGTTTTTACGTTTTCGGTTTTTCCTCCTTGTGTTTAAAAGGTCATAGCACTTGCATTTTTAAACCTAGAAACCCATATGACCCCTTATTTTTTGCGTCACTAATTGTACTCTGCAATTACAGGCTGAATTTTTGCATAAAGTACACTGCGAAACCAGAAAAAAATAAAAGTGTGGTGAAATTGAAAAAAAAAACGCATTTCTTTTATTTGGGGGAAATGTGTTTTTACGCCATTCACCCTGGGGTAAAACTGACTTGTTATGCATGTTCCTCAAGTCGTTACGATTAAAACGATATATAACATGTATAAATTATATTGTATAACATGTATAACTATATAACTATATTGTATCTGATGGCCTGTAAAAAATTCAAACCGTTGTTAACCAATATATGTTCCTTAAAATCACTCCATTCCCAGGCTTATAGCGCTTTTATCCTTTGGTCTATGGGGCTGTGCGAGGTGTCATTTTTTGCGCCATGATGTGATCTTTCTATCGGTACCTTGATTGCCCATATACGTCTTTTTGATCGCTTTTTATTAAATTTTTTCTGGATTTGATGCGACCAAAAATGCGCAATTTTGCACTTTGGGATTTTTTTGCGCTGACGCCGTTTACCGTACGAGATCAGGAATGTGATTAATTAATAGTTCGGGCGATTACGCACGCGGCGATAGCAAACATGTTTATTTATTTATTTATTTGTTTACTTTTATTTAAAACCTGGGAAAAGGGGGGTGATTCAGACTTTTATTAGGGGAGGGGGCTTTTTACTATTAACAACACTTTTTTTTTTTTTTTACACATATACTAGAAGCCCCCCTGGGGGACTTCTAGTATATACACTTGGATCTCTCATTGAGATCTCTGCAGCATAGATATGCTGCAGAGATCCATGAGATCGGCACTCGTTTGCTTTCGGCTGCTGCAGCCGAAAACGAACGAGTGCCGAGCCGAGGACGGCGCCATCTTGGACGCGTCCCCGGCCGTAATCAGTAACGGAGATCGCTCCTCCGGGACAAGGTCCCGGAGGAGCGATCTCCCCCACTAGACACCAGGGAAACGTTGCCTCCGGTAATCGGAGGCAGCTGTCAACTTTGACAGCTGCCTCCGATTAGCTAATTAGCGGGCGCGGCGATCAGACCATTCCCGCTAATAGCAGCGGTCCCGGACTACTCGCGGCACCCGGGATCGCGGCACTTCAAAGCGGGGCCGCCGCGCGGCCCCGCTTTGAAGTGCAAGTGAGGACATAGGACGTACCGGTACGTCCTATGTCCTTAAGAGGTTAATCAGGTTACCATTGATACAAATTTTTTCATTAGAAATAATTTCTCAATAGAGATGAAAGAATTGGTTCAGTGTCAACCTACTTTGGGCTATGTTCCCACTATGTCCACCGCCGCTAATAATGATCATGATCAATTACTTCAGATTTTACAAAAAAAATTGTACAAATCTATTTTTTTTTTAAATCACTTTGAGCAAATTGAGGAACTCCTGTCTTTTATTGTAGGAGCATAGGAGCAGGAAGTTCTCTTTAATGAAAGAGTCCCTGCAGGTGCCCAGTAAGTGGCAGTGACTCTGACCTTTTTTCCCTATCCTCATGGCTCACAGTGACTGTATATGGCACACAGGCTCAAATAGTTCACAGATGCTAAGGTTTCAAAGAACACATTTTAAGGGTAGCTTCACACGTATCACATCGCAGTTGATTTTCTGCTGCGGATCCGCAGCAGACCTGCAGAAGATTTTACAGTGCGGATTTGATCCTGTGTTCATTGATTTAGTCAAATCTGCTGCGGATCGGCAGCAGAAAATCCACTGTCATACGGTACGTGTGATGCTACCCTCAGGCTATGTTCGCACGACGCACAAACAACTTCTGTTGTTTTCAGTGAAAATTGCATTGAAATCAAACAATGTGCAAAACTAATTGACATGTCGATTATTTCAACGGCCATATCAAACAACGGTCATTGTTCAATAGATTGTGTGAATAATGACCGTTGTTTGCATCGACTTCAATGCAGCCTATTTTTTTTACTATGAAAGGAAGGCAATTGTTTTAATTGAAAACAATGGCCGTTTTTGTCATAAAATGTACTTTGTGTACATAGCCTAAGACCACTTCTTGATTTCATTATGTAAAAGAGAAACAGATTGCTGAACTCAGGGAGACCAGCCAAACGACAAAACTGCCGGCTGCTAGTAAAAGCGCTCAATGCAGTGAAGTCCTAGGTGCATTGCTCCACGGGCTCCTCTTTTGAATTATGTTTAAGGGAATTTGTCAGCTCCTGGGCCCTACCTGAGGTGGCAGCCCTCAGTGAGCATGATGCTTTTTTGGTAATTTTCCGTGCATCTTATGTACAATCTTATGTCTTCAACTGTACTAAAGAGTAACCGAGCAGTTTGTGTCACAC
This sequence comes from Dendropsophus ebraccatus, assembly GCF_027789765.1. NCBI lineage: Eukaryota > Metazoa > Chordata > Amphibia > Anura > Hylidae > Dendropsophus > Dendropsophus ebraccatus. The sequence continues at coordinate 41,299,924 of NC_091454.1, read as the reverse complement.
TCTGGCATGCATCCTCCTCCCTCTTCATGAATAGTCAATGCTGCCCGTCCACCTGCTCACTCACCTGTCAGATTGCAGATTAGTCCTCTGTAGGCAGTTTATGTCTGAAAGAAACACTCAGGTATATTTGAATCTCTTCTCCCTAATGTGTTGGAGCTGTGGCCTAAGGGTAATTCTCCTGTCTAGAGACCTGCCAGCAGTTCATTTTCTGGTTTGAATCCCCTAATGGAAATTAAATAGATGTTTTTTTTTTCTCTCATTATTGTATCATTTTTAAGGCTATGTTCACACACAGTATTTTTGCTGCCATTTTGGCTGCCATTTAATAGCAAATAATTACTGTTATTTTAAAATAACGTCCAATATTTGCCATTAAATGATGGCCATCAATTTCAATTTCAACAGTGTGAGAACATAGCCTTTCTGTGTTCTCAATCCACAACTGACCAAAATACTGAGCGAAAATATTGCGTGTGAACCTAAACTCTCGGAAATGATTCCCGCTGTCTGTCCGCTCCGTGGAGAGGGTGGATACAGCGGGAGGACCGCCTGGAAAACTTGGATACAGCCGTAGCCATAGGCTGTATACCAGTTTTCCAGCCGGTCCTCCCGCTGTATCCACCCGCTGCACGGAGCGGGCAGACAGCGGGAATCTGATGCCGAGCGTTCGTGTTCATACGAACCCGAACCTCGGCAGTTTCGGACCATCCCTAGTGTGAACATAGCCTTAAAAATGATACAATAATGAGGGGAAAAAAAGACATTGTTTTAATTTCCATCAGAGGATATGAACCAGAGAATGAACTGCTGCCATTTCTCTAGACAGGTGAGTTACCCCTAGACCACAGCTCCAACACATTAGGTAGAAGAGATTCGATTATACCTGAGTGTTTCTTTCAGACATAACCTGCCTACAGAGGACTAATCTGCAATCTGACTGCTGAGCGAGCAGGAGACCGGGCAGCATTGATTATTCATAAAGAGGGAGGAGGATGCATGCTAGAGTGTGGCACGAAGAACTGCTCTGTGACTCTTCAGTACAGTAGGAGACATAAGATTGTACATAATCCGCTGCACGGAAAATTACCAAAAGGGCACCATGCTCACTGGGCGCTGCCAGCTACAGCACACTGTCAGCACCTCAGGTAGGGCCCAGGAGCTGACAGATTCTCTTTAAGGAAACTTTTCTCCTTTGTTAGGGGTTAGTTGTGGTAACCAAAATATAATGTGGAAACCAAAATCTAAAAGTATTTTATGAAAGAGATATTATTTTGATTAAGATTACGTAGGTGTTCTCTATATGTATTGTGTTAACTGTGTAGGGCAGGGATCGTCGACCTTCGTCACTTCAGCTGTTGCAAAACTGCAATTCCCATGTCTGGACAGCCCAAACTATAGCTGCCTAGGCCTGTTGGAAATTGTAGCTTGGAAAAAGCTGGCAGGCTGAAAGTTCCCCATCCCTGATGTAGGGGCTTATTCTACTATTTATCTTGCCTGTATTGTTCGGATTTGGCAATATTTAGAATGCGCATTATCACAGGGCGTACCTCTGTCTAATTTAATGTTACTGATGGAATACTAATGCTGTCTTTTTCTATAGCAATAGACAATTTCAGCTGCACAATAAAAATTCAATTTCTTGCACTCCTCTAAACTCTTTGCGTATAGAGAATAATACCAGTAAATATAAAATTAAATGGTTTTCACTTTCCTAAATGCCAACTAAACTATTCACTTTTAACAGCTTAAGTGAGCATTTCAGAAACATTCCCTTCAATGAGTAAAGGAAAAAAAGTCTATTACTGTATGTAGCAAAGGGATTTTCTTTTGTACGACATGACATGTGTTAAGCTTTAAAAAAAAAAAAGTACTAAAGTTTAATTCTACAACAATCTTCTTCACTTTTAATACTATTTTTAATTGGTAGCGCTCTATAATAGCATTTTATGGCTGTATACAGCTGGATCAAAGTTAGCCGTTAAAGAAAACCATTCTGTTTATCATTAATTTTGATTTTCTTGAGCAGATGTTATTTGGTGGCACATTATCCTACCCCATTTGTCTATTTGAGAGGGAAATTCAATTAAACAGATTAATAAATGCAGCATTCTGTTCATTATTTTAATATCCTAACTACTTTATCAGTGAATGCCGGTATTTGTAAGACTTTTTTTTTCTATAGTGTCTATAGTCCTTTTTAGCAATGAGAGAAAACATTTTGTTGTTGTCATGTTAATATATAGATTAGGCTAAAGTGCCAAGTGGGCGTTTCCCATCATGGAAAAAGCCCAGTCTGAGTCTAGCCCATGTCCTTTTTTATCACTCATGCCCAGACAGTTGGCATTAACCTTTCCTGTTTGACTGACATTCACTAGAAGAGGAGAGGAGCTGGACTTATCTGGGCTCTTGCTGTGCAGGGAAATGCTCCCTTGGTACATAAACGTTGTTTACATATTAAGGGCCCGTTCACACTGACTACACGCGCCTCCACTCTCTGCCGCTCTCCGCTCAAATTGCGAAAGACCTGAAAACGTTCACTCATTTCCATGGAACGATAATCGTTACTTATGATCGTAATTGCGATCATTTTTCTTAGCTATTTATTTGCTATTGCATTCGTATCTTTTGCGAACGACCGAATGATGTCTTATTCAATGGAAACGATTTGCGAACGTTTTGCGAACAAGCAACGATAAAAATAGGTCCAGGTCTTATAAAGCAATCAACGATTTCTCATTCGGTCGTTAATCGTTAACTGCATTTCAACCGAACGATTATCGGATGTGATTCCTTCTTGTCCAGGCTTAGACTAGATTAGTTTTCAGAATCTATGAAAAAAAGATGTCCGACATGCAGCTTATGGCCCCATTGACGTGAATTGACATGACATTTTGCGATTATGTTCTTTCCATTTCCCTGACGTATAATTCTTTTGTGCAGGACTCAAAAGCATGGTCAACCATTTTTCAATTCAAAATTTGGCCGTCTTTTATCCTTATTTTACTGTTGTATTTTGTCTTTATTTTAGTGTTGCGTGAGAATATACACATAGGCTAGGTTCACACTTTGTGAAAATGATGGCTGTGTTTCATAATAACGACCGTCATTGCACAAATATTGAAGGTTAATTGTACAATGACACCTGTTATTATGAAAGACGGCTGTCATTTTTACCTAGTGTGAACCTAGCCGTAGACAGTATTAATAAATCTGACCCATTGTGTTTGAGTTGCAAAAATACTTGTCAGATCCTGAGTAAGTATCCATAGACTGAGTTTATTCAGTGGGCTAGATTTATATATTCTGTTCCCCCAGCTATTTATCCTCCGCATAATGTGTATAAATAACTCTTTGGCGAGGCTTAATTTACGTAAAATAATTATTTTCATTTTCTAAGAACGTGCATCAATATTCTGAGAAACACTAAAAAAAAAACACTTTTTTTTTTTTTAAACAAAGCTAACCGCCACTTACAGAATTAAATGACCATTAAAAGACATTTCCCTGTTTGTACAAATTCTATTAACTTTCCCTTCATAGAGAGGAAGGTGAAGAGATTACCTCAGCACCAGAAATCACAGTAATTAATGCCAGCTCCGAGCTGCTAATTGAAATATGCTTTATCCTATTCATTCCACAGCAGCACTCCATGGAGGGTGCTAATGATTCTGCTAGCTCATGATAATTTGACTTTATGGAACAAAACTTTTTTTTTTTTTAATGCGTCTCCAAAAATATTTTATCAAGCTTTAAAAGTCAATGTAGTATGAATTATAAAAGGACATGAATAAAAACGACTGCTTATTTTATTACTTCACACTATGGAGTATTAGCTTTCTTTACAATGGATAATAATTGTGTCCTGCAAATTACGTTTTAATCATTATAATAAGCACGGCCAATTTTAAAATACTAATTTTTACAATATATTATCCATGGTTATGCTCAAGCTGAGAAAAAATATTCAAATCTGGGCAAAAACATAACCTAACAGCCTCACCGTGTTATTTCTTTTTGTTTAATGGTGCAAGTCGTCTAACAAGGGTCAAATATTCTGGGGAGTCTTAGATCGTTGTGACATTGTTTGTGCTAATGCTGTATAATCACTTATAGTTAGTTTCTATTCTAGTTACTGTTATTTGCTTAGTAATGCTCAGTAATGTTCAGTGTATTGAAGGATGAGCTTTGTTTATAGAGAGTCCATTACCGTGTTAAAGAAGCAACCTTGCTACAGTCGTGATATTTATTGAACATATGGTGGAATGGAAGATATGCACTGTTGAAGAAAAAAAAAATAATGCACCAAGAAAGAGCTGTTAGGGTCAAATAAAACTTCCTTTGTGTGAATGCATTTGGCTGACTCTAGCCTTGATGAAATGCATTTGAGCATGAAGGCATACTGGTTCCAAATAGCATCCTGCAGCACATTTACCCATAGATGTTGCCTCTGGACCTGTAAAACCTGCACACGCATATGTATGTAATAAAGGTGTGTAATAAAGGGGCAGTCTTTGTCTGGATGGTGGACAAGAAACTGTGGGAGGTGTTAATGCTTGTACATTTACACTTACCGAATCCGCAGCTGATTTCATTTAATTAACTGAACACAGCATCAAATCTGCACCATCAAATCTGCTGCAGATCTGCTGCGGATCCTGGAGGTGTGAACGCACCCTAACACTGATCTGTCTGGACCCTTCAGAGCATGTTTCACATGTGTGTACCTCCATGTAACAGCTGCTAACAACGTGATTTACATAAGGTAAAATAATTTATAGAAACAACCCTCCGCCCTCTCTCAGTCCATTGATGCACCCTGATCACACTGTGATTTTACACTTTCTTCAATGTAAAACCTACTGCTGCTTTCGGTGGCGATACTCTATATGGGTATGTTTGCAAGCTTATTAAAAAGTCTGCTTTTCTGTGCAGTGTTTGATGTGTTTTCTGGCTCGAGTTTGCTGCAAAATCACTTTTTAATGCAAAGAACAAGCAGAAACACCTTTTTGGCCATTCTTCTCCTATTGAAATAAATGGGGCATTAAAAAGCGTGTTTATGCAACAAAAAGCATGTGTTTTTGTTGCAGTTTTCACTGGAAAAGAGCCCCCATGGCCCCACGAGTTTAGCTGCAATTACTTAGCTGTTTTATTGCGGTTCGTTTAAAGTGAATGTTCCATCAGGTGCATTTGCTTTAAGTATAGCACATGTATAGAACGGCAGCGGCACAGGGAAGATGGTTTCAACAGTCCTTTTTTTGAACCGTGACCCAGTTACAGTATATGGCGCCATTCTATTCTTGGCGAGGTTTCCTCCCACTGTTCTAGTGCTAACCATCTCGGGGAACTGGGCCATGGTTCAAAAAAAGGACCATGGCTCCGGTTTCCCCGGGCCGGCGCCATTTTATACATGTACAACTTTTAAATCAAATGTATTTTGTAGCACAATACACCCACCAACTCACCCGATGTGTGTTTCGCTTTTGGGCGTCTTGGTTGATAATGAACAGATAAAAATAAAAGGGAAAGGAGGAAAAATAGCCTCGTGAGTACAAAAGGAACATCTTTTGCCTAATAAAATCTACAACAGACTTTTTTATATTCGCTTGTACTATTGATTTCAAAGTTTTTTTGAAATGGCAGATATGTTTTAAACTTTTTTTTTGCACCCGCCTACAATAAGTGGAATGGTTTTGCGTTCTGTCAGTTTTATTGTTAAAAATACACCAAAAATTAAGCAAATTTGTATAAAAAATCCGACTTACATGTCACACCCCAAAATGGCATGCAGATTTTTGAAGCAAGATTATATATATATAAAATAATCACAATGTATGTATATTGTAGCTCACATATTGTTCCAATTGCTTTTTCAGTGCTTATGTAATGGGAACATATTCCTCAGTTCTGTATACAGAGCTACAGCCATACCATGAGTCACTATGCCCAGTTTAATCTAAATTTCTAATTTCTCTGCTTCATCCACATAGACTAGCGCCAGTTATGTATCAAGCCACTTATTTTTCATGTATGGAAGGGAGCTGAGCAACATAATGGAGAATATTTAGATGGCAGAGCGATACACTGGACCCCTTTTAAAATAAAGCTGCCCCCTGTTTATTTTATACTTTAGATTTCCCTTTAAGATCCAAATTGCCTGTAAATTGAGGTTAGATTTTCTATGCTTACATCTCCATAATCTGTTTATAGCAGGAAATTCTCTGTTAGGGAAAGGTGATAGGTTGAAACTAATAGATGACAATGACAGCATTTTTTTTATTAGATTAGTGTCCTTGAAATTTTCAAGCTTTCTGTCTTTCAGAGAGCTTGAGATGAGGCCTTGAGCATGTAATCCTGCTGTATATGAAAAAATAGTGTTATTACTACAAATGAGCCTGAATCATTGAAATGATGTTGTACAACTTTGCATCACAATATTATTCAGCTGTTACCTGTCATATATTCGATGCTTCACAGATAAGTGAACCACTATACAACACTTTCGGGTATGTGCACACTGAGGAATAGGCGAGATATTGAAGAGGAATCCGCTCTTAATTTCCGCTTGAAATTCCTCCCGTAAAATATGAACAGAGCAATGTTCTGTTTAACACATGGCAGAATTTGGGTATATGCACACAGAGTAATTCTGTCAGAAAACTCGGTACGGAATCCACTGCTCATCCCCGCGCGGTCCCGCTTCCCTCTCCGCCAGCTACATAGGCACCATTATATGCTCTGGTGGATTCCACTGTCCGCCCAAAGAATTAACACAGCACGCGGGCACGATTGGTCGAATTCTGCACCAAATTTTCCAACAAAATTAGGGTGGGTTCACACTGAGGAATGCCTGCGGATTCCGACGCTCGACCCCGCTTTCTGCCGCGCTCATGTCAATTTATTCGACAGGCGGCGGAACATGCCCGACCCTAACTCCAAGTGTATATACCATTTCTGAGCAGAATTTTCTGTCACAAATCCACTTTCTGCCCAAAGAATTGACATGTCAAATAGTGGCTTAAATTCTGCTTGAATTCTGTTTGCATTCTACTTGAGGAAATTCAAGCAGAAAGCATTCATCTTTAATTCCTTGCCTATTCCTCAATGTGCACATACCCTTACATATTTTATTCTATTAAGAATTTGTTCTCATAGTTACTTTCTTTCGAAAACAGCTCCTCCGTTGTACTATGTACCCGGGTTATGTGTGCTGTTACAATTCTGCTCCGCTTGCTTTAATTAAACTAAGCTACAAAACCACACACAAACTGAATTTTTTCAATCCTTGATAACCCTTTTAAAGGCCTTTTCTGTCCTTGAAAACCTCTATTTATTTAAATGCTGTATTAATGCAGTATATTGGATGTAACCAATGTTTTTTTTCCTTTTTGTGAGGGAAGGGATTTTTAAAAATATTTTTTAAAGCATTTTTTAGTCCCCCCCCCCCCCAGGAAACTTTTAGAGCCTTTAGAGTGTTTCGAATGATTGCTTATATCAATAAATTATTTACAGCAGACACAGAGGCCTTGAAGACTGGTTGGTGTCCTATGATTACAGAACTGTTTTGTTACCATGATCACTATTGATTTCTGCATCTAAACAGTTAAATTAACAGCATTTCCAGTATCAGTCATTACCAGCAGGTGTCAGCTGCAGATTGCAGCAGTCACCCATTGGAAGAAGCAAGCTCAGCTCATGGGGGAGGGATCAGTTCCCTGCAGCAGATTACTGGGGAGCAAATCTGTTGTCTCTATGAGGGCTGTGATTGCTACAGGCTGCCTTCAGCAGAATTATGGATCAATGGAGTACATATATACTGCATTGATCCCTATGAGCAATCATGACGGGGTTTATAAAAATGTGTAAAAAGTGTTTTTAATATGAAAATAAATCTAGCTCATAATAAAAGTTAAAATAAATTAAAAAACACATATTTAATATTGTCTCATATGCTATTGCCTAAACTATTAAAATATCACATTCCTGATATTGTACCGAAAACGGCATAAGCGCAAAAATCAGGCAAAGTGCAAAAATTGCACTACAGATTATTGTGCAAAACATGAGCCCTCACGCAGCCCTACAGATTGAAATATAAATGGCAGAGCTCAATCCATCAGCCGGGACTGGCATTTTCCCCTAAGTTGTGACGTCATTGGAACTCTGGGGAAAATGCCTTCTGGTGGGGGTCCCGAAGCTTGTGTACCAGCTATACACTCACCGGCCACTTTATTAGGTACACCTGTCCAACTGCACGTTACCACTTAATTTCTAATCAGCCAATCACATGGTGACAACTCAGTGCATTTAGGCATGTAGACATGGTCAACACAATCTCCTGCAGTTTAAACCGAGCATCAGTATGGGGAAGAAAGGTGATTTGAGTGCCTTTGAACGTGGCATGGTTGTTGGTGCCAGAAGGGCTGGTCTGAGTATTTCAGAAACTGCTGATCTACTGGGATTTTCACGCACAACCATCTCTAGGGTTTACAGAGAATGGTCCGAAAAAGAAAAAACATCCAGTGAGCGGCAGTTCTGATGGCGGAAATGCCTTGTTGATGCCAGAGGTCAGAGGAGAATGGGCAGACTGGTTTGAGCTGATAGAAAGGCAACAGTGACTCAAATAGCCAACCATTACAACCAAGGTAGGCAGAAGAGCATCTCTGAACGCACAGTACGTCGAATTTTAAGGCAGATGGGCTACAGCAGCAGAAGACCACCCGTTACTAGCATGGTGTACCTAATAAAGTGGCCAGTGAGTGTAGTATATAGTATTATTTTTCAAGTCGCTGGACTCCTCCTTTAAACATAAGGAGGAAAAAACTAAAGTGCAGGAAAGGAGGAAAGGAACCAACACAAGAAATCTACCAACACATTTAACTTTTTCCTTTTATTATTATCGATGTATTATTATTATTTTTTTTTTTTTAAAAAGCACTATCTTATATTGTTGAATGGTTTCTCCTCTGTGCATCTAACAAAAAGCATCTGTAATGTAAGTCTTCAGGGTTACTTAAAAATTTGCTTTATGTAGATTTGTTATTATGTTTCTTTTTTTTCAGTGTTTTTTTTTTGTTGTTGTTCATGGAAATAGTTTATTTATTTATTTATTTTTTTAGGAAAGTGCATTTCTGCATTACAAAATATGATCACTTGGCCTTGCTGTCAGGATGTAGATCTAGTGACAAAGGTATAATGTATTTCCATACGATTTAAAATGATAAGCAGTTGTGTTTGCTTTAGATAAGTGGAGAGAACACATGAAATTGCTTTACATTTGTATACAGTGTAATGATATACAAAAGAAATAATAATTTGTTTCTGATGTATTTCTTGTCTTCTTGGCTAGTTTATCATACTATGCTACAAAAAAGTATACCCAAATAGAATAAGAAATAAGACATTCCTTCAGTTCTTAGAAGAAAATGCAAAGTATGTACTTCATCTTCTCTAAATGCCCACTTGAACTATTGGCACGTACTGGTAAACATGAATGGGGTATATTGTTCTAAAAGAATAGATTAGTGTTTAGTGTAAATCAAGCTTACGGCCAAACACATAAATGGATTCTATACTGATAGCTGCAGACACAAAATAATCAGTTTTAGGCTATGTCACACAACGTATTAGACCAGCCGGGTCACGGAACGGCCAGTCTCTGCCCGGATCATCCCGGCCGGTATTCAGGGTGATCTTTCTGGCCGTAGTGCGCCCGCATCAGAACCTCCCGCAGCTCACAATGAAGCAAGCGTCCAGAGCCGCTCGCTTCATTGTGTGAACCGACAGGGTTTCCTACGGCCGTAATTCACTGAATTACGGCTGCAGAAAATTGGCATGTCAGCTCTTTGCGGCGCCCCACAGGATCCCGGCCGGAGCGTATACAATGTGTGAACACTCCGGCTGGGATCCCACAGAAGCAGAGGCAGCGTTCCACAATGTGAAAAGTACGGCCGTTGTTAGTATATAGTGATGGATGGGTATTAACTGGGGATAAGCGAACCAAACTTCCCAAAGCAAAAGTTGTTCCAAATTCAGTTTGACACCAAACGCTTTTGGCCATGGTTTTTGGCATGTAATTTTTTTAGCCCAGTTTTGCAACAAAATCACTTTTTAAAGGGATACTCGGGGTAGAAGGAATTTTTTCACTATGGCTGGGGAGGGGGTGGATGAAATCAATGACATTCACTTACCTCCCCAGTGCTAGGTCCTGCATCATGCTGCTACAGTCTCTGGTCCCCGGCCACTTTCTAGTCTATGACATGGCTGCCCCTTTTTCTTTGCCACCCAGTAATTTAGAATAAGATTTTTTGTGTGAGTTGTATGTGAATGAACCACTTCAATATGCTATCTACAACAGATATTCTGCTCAGCCCAGATAATAGCAACTGAATTACACTATCTAATCTTTGTTATTCAGGTTGTTTGTATACAGAGAATATATAGAGAACTGATAAAACAAATAGGAAAAAATGATGTCGAAAAAAGCAGCAAGTAAAAAAAAAATATTAAATATTAAAAAACCAATAAATGATTGCAAATGAAACTAACTTTTCTCTAAGGCTGGGTTCACGCTGCCTTTTTGTTTTTTTTTCTTTTGCAATCCATTTACCATATCCGATATATGGGGGAAAAATGGATGCAATTGTGTGCATCTGTTTGAATTCATTTTCCCATCCACTTCAATTATAAAACATGGCTGTAGACCCAAGCAGGCCCAAGCATACCCAGTATCTACTGGGACAAAGACACTGCATGTTCACTGTAGAGGGACAACTTTTCTTTCTAGAATGACCTGATTAAGGGCATTGGCCCAAACTGTTGCTACAGCTACTCAGTTGCTGAGTCCTCTAAAATTCTGAATTATACACTCCCTCTTTAAGGAGGTGTGCAGTCAACCAAAAATGTTGTAAAACCACTCTTCTTATAGATATCAGAGCACACTTGATTTATGCCACTAGTGGAAGCCTCTGACATATGTCAACATGCAAGCATAAAAATCTCTATACTAGGTGTTATATAGTTTTTTTTAGGGGGTCCAAGTATAGAATATTGTAGTCAATGCTGTTCTGTAGTTTTAAATTAAGGATATGCCAATGCAGACCTCCAGATGTTTGCAAAAAGGACACTCTATTATGTATATTGGATCAGTAGGGCCCTATGAATACCTTTCATGCATGCACATTTACATGAACGATCCCATCAGCTACATTCCAGATGAACACTTGCTGATCAGGTGAACGCAGACGATTTGTTTCAAGTGGCAAACAATAGGATGAATTCTGCTGACTGTGCCATAAATATTTCCAGTTGATTCTGGTCAAAAATACCAACCAGATGGATGACATTTCTGATGGACAGTAATCTCCCTTCACCCATCAATGGCCACTTCAAATTGCCCATTTTCACCGTCTCCCATTCCAGCTTAAAAATCAGAAATGCTTGAAATATCATGAGCACAAAATGAACACAAAACCTGTATGAGATGTAAGAATTTGAGATTTTGTGGTTTTAAAAAAAAATTGTACTTGAAAAAAAACCTGTTGTATTTAAGAGTCCTACATGCTGCTCCGCAGATTACTAACCAGGCCCTTTGAGAAGAATTAAGGGTTTCTAAATGAAGTTGTGAATTAACAATGTGAAACAACAGCTTTTTTAATCAACAGATGAAGTTGCACTTTTGAATTTAATCCATCGGCACTAGAAATAATGTTAGCAGCAACATTGCTTTGTGCCAGCTGGCTCTATGTAAAGTATAATTGACTCATTTCTACTTTAACCCTGCTGAATATCGTAAGCACTCATTCTTAATTTACTCGCTGGCATCGGCAGCTTGCTAATGTTTTGCTACTGTATATTCCAGTGAGTGTTTACACTATTTCTATCAACATTAGGCACATACAGTTTGTGTGTAAATGCTAAAGCTTTAGACAAGACACATTTAGTGTCATTTAAGTTATAATTTTTTACACTTTATTGCTTTTTCCTTCCTAGATAACCACAGTCCTACAATGTAGTGGCAATTATTTACTTTAGGCACCTAGGTCCTGTGACCTTAAAGTGTTTCTGTCATTTAAGATATATATATATATATATATATATATATATATATATATATATATGGGAGGGGAGGGAGGGGGGCAGGGGGGAGTGAGTGAGCAGGAAGAGGAGAGGACCAGCCGTTCAGTTTGGAGGTTTTCTGGTAAGATAAAACTCTTGACACACAGGTCAGAAAGGCCAGTGCTAGTCTAAAAACTTGGTGTTACAACATTTGAAAATGATGTGCTGTGCAGTGCTGCCTTTTCTCTTGTCTGTTCTTACTCATGCCCGTCAGCCGCTTCCCCCTCAATAGACCATAATGGGCACAGAAAATCAGCTTTTTCTGAAGTGGGTGGGGCTGCAAAACAGCTTTTAGAGTATAGAATAAAACTCTTTTGATTAACAAAACCTGAGTTTCTTAAAAAACGGAGTTTTCTAGTACTGAGTTTCTTAAAATCGCTTGTAGTATTGATACTTATTGATTTCTGCAAAGTGACATTTAAATGACAGTTACAATTTAAGCGGAGACCCTGAGCCCAATTTATTTTGTTCATGAGCACGGAGCATGTTCTGTTGTTTATTTTGTATATTACAGACTGAAATGTCTAAAAACTGTTAGTATATCAGGGGTAGCGGAATGCTGAGCTACATTTACTTTACTACAAAAGCCCAGATTTCTGCAACCAGGGGAGGCTTTACAAATGCTTCCACAGTGTGAAAAAAAGGCTGCTAACTAGATATGCACTTCTGATTGTTTATGTGTAGCGGCCCAGAGAGCTTTACCAGGAAATCTTTACACTCCATATGCTTGCACAGTGACAGGGTGGTTGCACTAAAGATGGTGGTACTAGTAGATCCCCCTTGGAGACACCCTGTTAAAGCATCCTGACTGATGGTGTTTTGGACTGTGATGGGTGTCACTAGAGATGAGCAGACCTTTTCAAAGTTTTTTTCAGCAGATTCACAAATTTTTGGTGTAAAATTTGTGAACTACCAAACCTTAACTAACTGCACAAAACAGCTAAACAATTGCAGCTGTTTTGGTGGGGTTCAGCTGTTCATTCAAAACTACTTACATGTCTGCGCTTCCCTGATGGCCTTGGTCTCTGGTCTCGGGTGTCCCCCACAGCCACAATTCAGCTCAGCCAATCACTAACTGATTCAATAACTGAGGGACAGTGTCTTGGACAGTGATTGACTAAGCGGGCTCTCAAGACGCAAGAGTGACAACCCGCACAGAGAATCACATCAGTGTTCTGTCTCAGTCAGTGACTGTGCTATTCTTGTCCTCAGCTGGTATTGCAGCTCAGTTCCATAGAAGCCAATGGAGCTGAGCTGTGGTACCACGCAAAACCTGGTGTGACAGTTTGTAAGAAAACAGCCCCTTTGACAGCAACAGATAGGACCTGAGTTTTGGTTGAAGTAGAGTTACACAAGGTGTTAGTGTTTTTGTATGGTTTTGGGAGCTGGCATTTCTTTACTCTGGTTTATGTGGATAATCCTGGCCTTCTCCTTGAAACAATTGGTAACTGATTCCGAGTAGGTAGGAGAACTTGTCTAACCAGTATTGCAATTCCTATCAACATCATGTGAATCAGAAAACTCCTTATTTCTCTCCTGCCTACTCACAGATTTGGACTGGAATTCTCAGGAGGACCAAGTGACGACCCTGAGTGGTCATCAGACAAAATTTTTGGCAGGAGCTGGCTTCTCAAACCTCTCAACAGAGAGGCAGCTCTATACTTCCAATCTCCAGAGAGGCTAGCTCTCCACTGGACATCATCCACCCTGCAGTAGAGGGGCTGGACAAAGACAAGCCCCTCCCTACCCTACCTGTGTGTCCTTTTAGCCATTCCAGGTACATCACCTTTACAACAACAAAAAAATGGTGTAAAACATCATAGATAAAACAAATCACAACTGTAATAAGGAATTTAGTAGATGATGCCCAACTTCAGGCTGCTCAGGGATCGCATTAAGATGTGCTGGTGCTGAATACTGTCAGGCTATGTTCACAGACAGTATTTCCATCAGTCTTTAGGTCAGTATTTTTTCAACCAAAATCAAGAGTGGAACATACAGGGCAAAATTATATTAGAAAAATTTCCACTCCTGGTTTCGGTTGAATAAGCACTAGCCAAATACTGATGGAAATACTACTGTATGTGTGAACATAGCCTAAAACTGTATTACCTGACTACTACTATTATTCTGCTTAGTGTTGTTATTTGAGCGTTATACATCAGTATTTCTATCATTGTATAGTATATTAATATTTAATTTGGGCACAGTATAGTGTTGAGTACGACATTACAGTGACAGTTTTGTTTGGGTATAGTATAGTAGTATTGTTTTACTGTTTTATAGCTGTATAATCACAGCAATGTATAACAGCATTTTTGGACAGTACATGGTACGTGTGCAAATTCTGTGGTCTAAGCCCTGCAGTTTTTCTCGTCCAATTTTATTTATTGGTTCTGGTCCTTTTTTATTTTTAATATAGTGGGCATTAAAGTATCTATCTATCTATCTATCTATCTATCTATCTATCTATCTATCTATCTATCTATCTGTGATGCTGCAGGCTCTCCTCCTGGCCAGCTGCAATCTGGGATTGTATGCCAGAAAAACGATGCATTTTGATCCGTTTGTTTAACCTTTTTTTTAAATAATGCAAGTCAGACTAAGGGCCAAAATAACAGATGTTATTTTTTATAATGACAGCCATCATTTGTACAATACCAGATGTTATTTAGTCTCAAACAGCCAAAAAAATATTGAGGGAACATAGCTTGTCTATGTAACTCATATATGAACATTGAAAGATCTGCATTTCTACATAAGGCTCGTGAGCACATGTTATCAGGTCACACAAGCCATTTCTATGAATGCTTAATGGGTATGAAAAGTGATTGATTAGGACTGTTAAGAGGAAGAATATCCCTGAAGAAGTCATTTCTTCTCTATAATACTTTAAGACACAGTGGGGAACCAACATACCTAAATACCTTTTAAATCACTATGGTGAAAGGCATACTAATTGCAATATTAGCATAATAATACCAGATAATATAAGGGTCATATATATTACCAGGTTTGATATTAGCTTACTGCACCTTTTCTGCCTGAGGAGGCTATAGCATTATAAATGACACCTGCTAGGTGGAAGGCCCAGTTATAGATTTTGCAGTAGCGCCTTAGAGCTCCTTGTGTTTTGTCCTACATATGCAAAATGAGAGCCAGGTATAAGAATAATTATTTTATAAACACAGCACCAACATATTCTACGGCACCTGGAACAATTCTGGAGGTATACAAATAGAATCAGAAAATTACAGAGATACACATGTAACCATCCTGTAATTGTTTTCCCATCGCAAATTCTTTGTAATACAATAGGCAAAATTTATCATAACAAATTTTAGGGGGGAAAAATGTATCTTTGCCCACAGCCACAAATTAGAATTTAGCTAAACTACACTAGCCCTAAATGATTGCTATTGGCAAAAATGCAAACAATGTTTTATTTTTGATACATGGTTCTCAATTTTTCTAATAAAATATTATGATATATAGTTTTTTCTTTTTCTTTTTTCTTTTTTGACCTTCCATTAGCAGTTGCGTTTTTTACTTATAAATTGATTGATGACTTTATTAATTCCAATCTCACAGAAGTTTTCGAATCCACCAATACATTGCAAAATATAGATTTTAGATTTTGAAGACAAACTAATCTGAATTCACAAACAATTATAAATAGTTGACTGGCACAATGTTTTTCCTCTTAGAAAAATCATTTTGTGCTGTGGCTTAATAAGCTTGGAACGGTTCTTATGACTGCCTGCAGCACTACAATTTTCACTTCATGCTAATGCACTTGGAATAGTTTTATATTTTAGTACCTGCATGACACAATGTTTTCTATCATGACAAACGAACATCTAGTTTGTTTTTTTTTCACAGCCAGCATAAAATTGTTGCCAGTGTTAACATGCTTGTAAGCCTATGTTGTGGTATACAACAAGTATACACTAGAAAAGGAAAAGGAACAATTGACGTTCATGCATACTTCTACTTCAACTTGTATTTTTACCTATTTTTATAGATATTGACCTTCTTCACTAAGGTTCTATTCATATGGAGTAATACTGGTGGAATTCCGCGGCAAAGAATTCAGCCAATCCTGCCAGCCTCCCTGTCATACTGCCTCCTTTATTCATGTCCATTCTTCAGCCTGGAAAGAGGAGGCACACAAGGCTGGCAGGATTCCATGGCGGAGAGAATTCTGCCATGGAATTCCACCAGTTTTACTCCGTGTGAACGGACCCTTAGTCTATGTTATGTAATAATATGATAATAAGTTAAATATGAAGACAGGGAGGCAATGGAATGTATGTGCTGGGAACCTGCTTTGTTCATAGGGTTCCATTATATATTGAACTGTAGACTCCAGCTGGAAATCCAGTTATGTACCCTAAAGTGTCCGCAATTAAGCTGAAATTGGTGGGACCCTTTGGATGTGGGCTAGGAAGAGTCAGGGTCCACATATGGACTACCCATCGATGGTTCAAGTAGGGTCTAGGTGGGAGGCTTTGGACTTTGACCTGCGCAAAAAAGGTGAAACATGAAGAGGAGGATAAAAGTGACATAGAAAAACACATATAATGAAAAGTGAATGAGTGAAGTAGAAGAATGGATGGCAACGACTGCGTCTTCCTTTTCTCTCCTTTATTCGTGTGGTCTGACAGATAAAAAGGGGCATCAGCAGGGAGTTGAAGTAGAAGATGGTAAGGAGAAGGATGTTTGAGTTGAAGCGGGTATAGAGAACAATAATAAATGAAAGGGTTGTTAAGGCCCGAGAAACCAGACCTGCCTACTGGGAATTGATGAATTGTATCAGTCGGATAACTATACTTAGTATAGCAACTTAACATACTGAAGTGAACTTGTGTGACGGGAAGAAATGTTTTAACCTCTGATTTAGCTACGGATTGATGTATTTGTTTGTCTTTTTGAAAAATAAAGAAACTTTTTAAAAATAAAGGCTATGTTATAAGCATTGTAGGGGAAGGAGGGCATATTCGAGCTATGTGAACATAGCCTCAAAAATTCATTATGCCTAATCTTTCTTTCCTCTGTCATGTGTCAGGGGGTAGTAAAAAGCCTCCATGATACATAACCATGTGTGTTTCTCTAGTATGTACAAGCCTTAATACAATAAACCTTTTTTTTTATATTATGTAGTGAATACAGTAAGGGTACTTTGTAACACTAATATAAAAATGAACACAGCATAAAACAGATGAACCAGAACTAAAAGTATAGCACATGTATGTTGCCACAGTAAGCTGAGTGGAGCTACACAACCTTATTTTATTAAGATAGTGGTTGTTCTACAAATGATGGAATTTCCTAGCACCATTCTTTCATATTAAAGCATGGAAAATCCCTTTAGGATATAGTAGAGCCATTAAGACTACTTTCTGCATTCTTTAATGTTTTCCTTTATTTGAGCTGTCAATAACTTGCTCACAGTGTAATTGTGACCACAGTGTCTAGTCATGTTATAGACAAAGATTGGTGTTGTCACAAATCTAGCCAATGGCTATGTTTCCCAACGTCTTTTTTACGTGAAAAACATGATCATTAAAAACAACATTGTTCACGTAAAAAAAGACATTATGGGAACATAGTCAATAACAGCAATTTACTGCTTTTATAGTATTGTCATAGAGCGATCAAGTACTCTAATACCACCATAACTAAATACCATTTAAGAACAGTGTATACTATACACAAATACCACCAGTGCAAAAGCCTAAAAATAATCATTAAAGTCATAAATAATACTACTATACTATACCTAAAGCCTTATTAAATATAATATTGCTTCTTATTTCTATTTATACATATATAATCAAATTGTATTTTAGTGGAAATGTTCTCTTAGAAGTAAAGTCAAGATTTCAGAGAAAAATATTCTCTACTATTTATTGCCTTTTTGGAAGTAGTATTAAAACTTTCCAACATCGGGAGTAATTGAACTGTGTGATTTCAAATGCAAAGTGGTTAAAAACCGAACCCAGGATGACAAACTTCAAACACTGAGACAATTTGCTTTACCAAGTTGATTTGTTTTATTTCAGCTCAAACATAACCATATTTGAACAGTTAAATGGAATATTTTGTACCATGGATTAGTAGCAAAGACCTTGTTTTTGAACCTTAGTGAGGTTTGAAATCAGTGGTATTTTCTAGTATTTAAGCCTATTCTTTAAGAACACAATATAGTATAATCTGCAAATACCAGTCACATTAACATTTAAGTTAAAGCAAATGTAAGAACAAACATCAATCTATAGACTTAGGCTATGTTCACACAACGTATTTTTTCGTTAATACAAAATAATACGTTGGTTTGCTGCCTAGCAGCGCCACAAACAACTGACATGTCAGTTTTCATTGAATAGCGGACGCAGAAAGCTCTGTCAATGCACACTATGAAACGAGCGGCTCCAGCCGCAAGCTTCATAGCGTGCAGTGGTGAGATCTGATGTGGGCGCGCGCTGATGCGCCCGCATCAGGACTCTGCGGGTCGGGATGATCTTTTCAAAGACCGGCTGCTCCGTGACCCGGCCGTGTCACAGAGAGGCCGGTCTCTTACGCCATGTGGACATGGCCTTAGATAATATTACATGCATTGCATTATTCACTGTATTTATACTTCACTTATTGTAGACTATGAATATTTCATATATATATATATATATATATATATATATATATATATATATAGAGAGAGAGAGAGAGAGAGAGAGAGAGAGAGAGGGGCATGGCATTTATTAACTTTTTGCCATAGTTAGTAAAAAAATTTAACTTAAAATCTAAATCTAGCACTAAATTAGACTAAAAATCTATGCCAGCTCGGAGGGAAAATGTGGAATTAGAGTTGTGTAAAACAAGTCTCTTGATGCATCTGTCCCTTAGTGTCAGGGGAATAAGGCATTTTAATGACCACGGTTCAATTCAAAATGAAAGTCTCTTTAGCAAACAATTGTCATGCAAAGCTTGTGTGTCCTATTGTTTCACACATCAGGATGGATATGACTGGATCCTGTTTCACCAGCGTTTTCTCTAAGGTCTGTCTGCCATGTTCAAACACCACTCACTGGTAACATTCTGAATCAACCGCTTTACGTTTCTTCTGTGCAGCTTTCTGTAGCTCTAAATTCTGTTACCTGGTAGAATAAAATGAAAATACCAAATGGTTACAGAAGTGGAGAGTTTCCGACTTCCTTTTTATTAGACATGGTATAACTTTTTCTACTGAATACTGATAGTTGGTGCTCCAATAAACAACTTTTTTTACTTTATTAGGCCCCGTTCCCACTGAGCAAAAGTAGCAGAATTCATTCTTCAGCGCGTACAGAGCAGGAGCGTGCGCCTCCCATAGACTCCCATTATGGGCGGGAGGCTAACGGCATTCCGCGGCGGACAATTCCGTCGCGGAATTCCGCTACTTTTGCTCAGTTGGAACGGGGCCTTGCCCACCAGGAAATGTTCACTATTTCAGCAACTCCACCACAGGGGCAATAAAATATGACACACTTCCCACTCATAGGTTATGTCCCCACAATATCTTTTTATTTTATAATGATGTTCATTAACATTATTTGCAGCCGTCATTATCCAAAAATGCTGTTTTATCACCTAAAATCATTACACTTTCTGTACAGAGTGTGCAAGTAGCAGATCCTCCAGAATGAGAGACTCATTTTATATGAGAGTGAGTAGACCTAAATACAATTAACCCTTTTGAAATACTGCATGAAAGCATCAGTTTTATCAACGGCAAAAAATGTCCTTTATTTTTATTTATTTTTTTAACAATGGCTGCTATTACAGTAATAGCGGCCATTATTTGCCATAAAATGACGTTCATCTAATTTTGACAGTGTGTAAACATAGCCTTTATGTGTGTCTTTTTAAGGGAAGTGTTTATTTTTAAATTCTATAGCAGTCATGTCAAACTCTGGCCCGCTGACCAAATTTGGCCCGCAATGCCATTATTTTTGGCCCACCAGGCAATTCAGAGTTTGAATTACATCTGGCCCACTATCGCATTAGAATATAATATGGGTGGTCTGGACAGCAGCTCAGACTGCCCATATTATAATGTTGTAGGCCACAGGCAGTTTTTAGCCTGTGGTCTAGGAGTATGTGAGCGGCGTCCTGACGCCAGCAGTGCAATGACATCACACATGTCCTGCGACGGGGCCGCAGAAAAGGGTTAGTCCAAGCTAATGGGACAACCTGTCACCCCTGAATGGCCCCCCGAACCCACCCTACCCCTGGATATAGTAGCCCCCCCATACTTACAGCCGCCCACTCATCTTCTCATGTATCTCCACGGCGAGATCGGCATCAGAAGCAGGACCAGAAGGATGGGGTAAGTATGGGGGGGCTGTATCCAGGAGTAGGGTGGGATCGGAGGGTCGTCCACAGTTGACATGTTCTCTTTAACAACTGTTCTAGGGGCTGGCTACTATATAAGAGTCTATTGGGGAGGATTGGCCATTATATTATAGACTATGGGGAGGGCTGGCTAATATATGAGACTATGGGGGAGGGTTGGCTACTGTATGGGACACTTGGGGTGCTGGCTACTATTTGGGCACTTTTGGGAGGGCTGGCTAATATGTGGGGCAATTTTGTTTGGGTTGGCTACAACATGGGGCAATATTGGGGGAGTTGGCTATTACAAGGGTTGGGATTCAATCATGTCATAGGAATTTATCATGTCATTTATCATAGTGCACTGGGCTGAGAGACGCACACCACTAGCAGTGCCAGGAACACCGCACGCTGCTCTGACAGTGCCAGGACCGTTGCATGCACTCTTCAATAATTATCCATGTTGGCCCGCGACTTCGTCAAATTTTTTAATTTTGGCCCACTGTGTATTTGAGTTTGACACCACTGTTCTATAGGGTTTATGTCTAAATCTTATACCATGGCACACTTTATCTAGGGATAGTTCTGTTTTGAGTCCAAACCTGAATCAATAAAAACATTGATATGTATTGGTAAAACTTGACACAAGAAATGTTATTTTCTTGTATATGAAAATGATTGTATTATATTGTAAAAATTATTGATATATATTGATTGTTAACTAAATAAGGACAGTTTTTGGAGGACTTAAGTGTCTGATTGATAAAAGTCCAACCACACCAAGAACCTCCACTAATCACACAGGTGGTTCCTGAGTGCCCCTGTTCAAATAGAGCAATGGTCAAGTACTGTATGTGCAGTGCTCTCTATTCAGTTACAGTGCTGAACTTTTATAAGGGCTTATTTTGGGGTAAAATAGAAAAATGTACTTCTGGAATTCTGTTATGCCATTCATCAAGTGGTAAATCTGACATGATAACTTTATTGTGCAGGTCGGTATGATTATGGTAACCAATGTTTGTAGTTTCTGTTAAAGGGAATCTGTCAGCGGCAATTCTTGTTCTAAGCTGCTTACACTGTAATTACAGATGAGCGAATTTACAGTAATTACAAAGCAGAATGCTTATCCGCTCATCAGCCTGCTACCTTTTAACTGACTGCTGCTTTGTGCTGTTTTTTCCCAGGTGCTGGGAAAAGCTGTATCCAGTCCTGGGAAACTTCTCCCAGTTTCCTAGGACTGGGTCCAGTTTTTTCTAGTGCGTTAAAAGGCAGCCCTTTAATGAGCGGATTTCAAAGATGACAAAGCACTTTGCTTTGTGATTACTGTAAATTTACTCATGTCTAACTGTAATCACTCCTCAACCCCCACCCACCTCTATCCCTGCTTGACTGACAACTGGAAGCTGAACTCTAAGCAGTTTAGGAATGGAAAGGAGAGAGGGGAAGCATTCCAGCTTGCAGAATGCCTCTTTGTACTAAAGAATCAAGTCAGTTTTCCATTTTCACTATTTATGAAAGGTACCATGTGTCTCCTATACCTAACAGCTATCTAATAGTGTCAATAGTTTGGAATGTGAATTGCAGCTGACAGATTCACTTTAAGTTTTTTTTTTTGCATTGCCACTACCACTGTAACTTTTTTTTTGTTGATCAGGCAGAGGATCATTGCGTGAGGTCCCGACAGACATAGGGTCCAGGTCGGCAAGGCACTGATTGTCTCATCGCCTACTGTTGTCCAAAGGATAATAGGGGACGTAGTACAGGCAAGCAAGATAAATTAGCATTAAAAAGCATTAAATGTAACAGCTTTTATTGAGCTACTATATTGTGGTGGTCAAGTGTCCCATCTGGGGCTCAAAGGCCCAGTGGTTTGAATCCCATGATGTCTGAATTTTTCATATTTATTTTAAGATAGTACAAAGCTAGACTCCCAAACGAATTCTTTTTATGTTGTGTATGTTATTCCTAAATTGTTAATTGATTGGCTGAACTGTACTAATTGCAATTTATGAATGGAGAGTGTATTTATTCTTAAATAAAGATTGTGCTATAGCAAAGACAATGTGTAACAAAACTGAATTAGAATTCCTGGTGTAGAGGTAAGTTGGCTGCTTATTATGCAAAAGGACCCTGGTTCGGATCCCCCAGTAGTTAGACGTGTTTAAAGTTGGAGCTATGCTTTTTTTTAAATGGCGAGAGACACTATGATTTAAAAAAAAACCTTTTAATGTAGGCCCTATGATTATTTAGCCTAAGCTGTAGGGGTTGCGTTGTTCTTCCAACGTATTGTAAATTACAGGTGCATTTGATTATGTAGATCACATATGACACTTTCAGTCCTTTACTGTACTAAGCAGCCAACTTACCTCTACACCATAGCTTCTACTATTTGTTTTCTTAGACATTATATAGCACAATCAATACTTTAAAATGAATACACTAATATTTATCTCCATTCATAAATTACAAATAGAAGAATTAAAGGACAACTCCCACAAAAATTTTTTTTTGCTCATTTAACACACATTACAAAGTTATATAACTTTGTAATGTGGTTAAATACCCGGCCTGGCCCCCTTCCCCCACTTTCGGACCCCCTACCCCCCACCCCGGAAGTTAAGGAATGTATACATTACCTATTACGATCGTCACGGTCCTCTTCTCCGGGGCGGCATCTGGTGACGACGACGTCAGAGCCGAGGGGCGGTCCGGGTCTTCTTCCTCCTCGGCGTCTTCATGCAAAGTGAATGGGGATGAAAAGGCTGCTGGTGCACATGCGCACCAGCAGCCTTTTCATTGGCTGGAGCGCATCACATGGCTTCCAGCTTGCTCAGCCCTGATTGGCTGAGCTTGCTGGAAGCCATGTGATGCGCTCCAGCCAATGAAAAGGCTGCCGGTGCGCAAGCGCACTGGCAGCCTTTTCCATCCCCTGGACCCGGAAGTTGGAGACATCGCTGGATGGCGGAAGGCGGCGACGGAGAGGCGGACGGCGGGCGAATCGAGTGGCGATCGTCACCGGAGAGATGGTGAGTATGGTGTCTGTGTGTGTCTGTGTTTTTTTTTTTTTGGGGTCCCGCGGGAGTTGTCCTTTAAGCCAATCAATTAACAACTGAAGAAAAACGCAACATAAAAAGAATAAAAAGAAGAGTGTAGCTTTATACTTCCTTAAAATAAATTACATATTTGTATGAAAAGTTGTTACATTTTAATTCTTTTTATTGCGAACGTTACTGTCTCACTCTCTGACCAATAGAGAATCTCCCTGGGACTTGAAATGAGATTTGCCCACGCTTTTAGCATATAAATATAAATAAATACCACTTCTGTCTGTACAAACCCTATGGATCTGATAAAGAGAAGGTTCTTAAACTCGTTATCCGTAATAAATTTTGTTTGCCTGTAATACATCCCCTATCATCCTTTGGACAACAGTATGTGGCGAGCCGATCAGCACCTAGCGAACCTGGACTCCACGTCTGCAGGGACCTCCCGCAATGATCTTCTCCCCCTGATTCACAAACTGGTCATCCGTAGCTGCAGTAAGGGCAGCAGACGGCTATTATCAGGGCCGTCTTAACAGAACTATGGGCCCCTGGGCACAGCTGTGGACTGGGCCCCCCCACCCAAGATCAAGTCCCCGTATCCCCCTCCCCCCTAACCTTCTGCTGTGCAGCCCCATGTGGGGAAAAAGAAATAGAATACCCCCCTGCATCCCCCCATATAGAATAGCCCCCCTGCATCCCCCCATATAGACTAGCCCCCCTATGTACCCTCATATAGAATACCCCCCTGCATCACCCATATAGAATAGCCCCCATGCATCCCCCCATATAGAATAGCCCCCCCTATGTACCCTCATATAGAATACCCCCCTGCATCCCCCCATATAGAATAGCCCCCATGCATCCCCCCATATAGAATAGCCCCCCGTCATCCCCCCATATAGAATAGCCCCCATGCATCCCCCCATATAGAATAGACCCCTGCATCCCCCCATATAGAATAGCCCCCCTGTGCATCTCCCCATATAGAATAGCCCCCCTGTGCATCCCTTCAAATAGAAAAGCCCCCCTGTGCATCTCCCCATATAGAATAGCCCCCCTGTGCATCCCCCCATATAGAATAGCCCCCCTGTGCATCCCCCCATATAGAATAGCCCCCCTGTGCATCCCCCCATATAGAATAGCCCCCCCTGTGCATCTCCCCATTTATAATAGCCCCCCTGTGCATCCCCCCATATAGAATAGCCCCCCTGTGCATCCCCCCATATAGAATAGCCCCCCCTGTGCATCCCCCATATAGAATAGCCCCCCCTGTGCATCCCCCCATATAGAATAGCCCCCCCTGTGCATCCCCCCATATAGAATAGCCCCCCATGCACCCCCTATGTAGAATAGCCCCCTGTATATCTCCCCTTATAGAATAGCCCCCCTGTGCTTCACTCTATGTAGAATAGCCCCCCTGTGCATCCCCCCTATAGAATAGCCCTCCCTGTGCATCTCCCCTTATAGAATAGCCCCCTTTGCATTCTCCCTTATAGAATAGCCCCCCTGTGCATTCTCCCCCTATAGAATAGCCCCCCTCCGTGCATCCTCCCATATAAAATAGCCCCCCCTGTGCATCCCCCCTATAGAATAGCCCCCCTGTGCATCCCCCTTATAGACTAGCCCCCCCTGTGCATCCCCCCTTATAGAATAGCCCCCCTGTGCATCCTCCCATGAAAAATAGCCCCCCCGTGCATCCTCCCATATAAAATAGCCCCTTCTGTGCATCTCAACCCCCCCCTCCCCCCGTGGCCACATGTCAAGGGTTTTTTTAAAAAAAATTAAAAAAAATACAACTCACCTCTCCTCGGGCCAGATCTTCAGTCTGCAGCAGCTTCTCCCTGCTGCTGCAGCACGGCGGCTCCTCTCTCCGCTCTCAGGTCCTCAGCGGCGCGTCAGGGAAGTGACGTCACCGCTGGGGACCTGATGTAGGTGCCTGCAGACGTGCCTGCGCACGGCACGTCTGCGGCTCCTGTGGGATCACTGAGGCCCGAAAGAGACTGAGGGAATAGCGCGGCACCACTCAATGGTGAGGAAGACCAGCCCGGGGGGCACATGCCCCCCGGACCATCCCGCCCCTGGTCTTTCCCTTTCTGCATGGCAGGCTACTGCCACTGGGGCCCCCCTTGAGTCATAGGCCCCCGGGCAGCCACCTACCCTGCCCAATGGGAAAGACAGCCCTGGCTATTATCAAGGGGTTTCAAGGGCTAAAAAGCATTTGAAGAAATCCTTCACATCCCAGTGTCCAATTTATTTGCAAACAATGAATGGGATAGCACCTACATAATAGCACCTACATCATAGCTTCACATACATAAATTAATAACACATCACATAAAATTGTTTAAGGTTACAAATACACTTGGCGGGTCTGCAGCGAGTCTCCATGCTGCGTTTTTGCAGCGAGACTCGCTGCAGATCCCGGCCCTATACTTTTAATGGCAGACAAACACGCAGCAGGGATCCCTGCTGCGAGTTTGTCTGCAGCCCACCTCATTAACCCCCCGGCCGCCGGAGCTGATACTTCACCTGATCCCGGCTCCGGCGGTTCCCGATGTCTTCAGCAAGCCGGAGCAGGGACCAGGTGAAGTATATGCTCCAGCCAGCCGCCCGCAGCCCCGCCGCCCGATCGCCCCCCCCCCCCCCCCGCGCAGCCCCGGCCGCCCGATCCCCCCCCCCCCCCCGCAGCACCGTTCGCACGCCCCCCCCCAATCGCCCCCCCCCGCAGCCCCAGCCGCCCGATCGACCCCCCCGCAGCACCAATCGCACGCCCCCCCAATCGCCCCCCCCCCCAGCCGCCCGATCGCCCCCCCCATGGGGGCTGCAGGTGGGCGATCGAGCGGCCGGGGCTGCGGGGGGGCGATTGGGGGGGGGGCGTGCGATCGGTGCTGCGGGGGGGGCGTGCAATCGGTGCTGCGGGGGGCGATCGGGCGGCCGGGGCTGTGGGCGGCTGGCTGGAGCATATACTTCACCTGGTCCCCGCTCCGGCTTGCTGAAGACATCGGGAAACGCCGAAGCCGGGATCAGGTGAAGTATCAGCTCCGGAGGCCGGGGGGTTAATGGGGTGGGCTGCAGACAAACTCGCAGCAGGGATGTACATCCCTGCTGCGTGTTTGTCTGCCATTAAAAGTATAGGGCCGGGATCTGCAGCGAGTCTCGCTGCAAAAACGCAGCATGGAGACTCGCTGCAGACCCACCAAGTGTGTTTGTAACCTAAACTAAACAACTCTATAGAATCTTTATTACAACATCAATTATGTCCATTAAAAGCAATTAAAAAAAATGTTAACCAAGCGTTGGTAGGAGATCATAGTCCCAGAGTCATAAATAACAATTGCAAACCATTAACATATGTGACAAAAATAATAGACATGACATCTATGGTGTAGACTAGAAATGTATGTGTTTGTTAAAGGGGCCTATTAAGGCCGATTATCGCTCCGTGTAACATAGACAACGATCAACCAATAAAAAAATCATTGGCTGATTGTTTATTTTGGTCCAGACCTAAAATCATCAGCCACCGACCATGAAACTCTACGTGAAATAGCGATGCACGGCCAACTTCTAATGATTGAATAAACTGTTCCTACATTATTGTCGACGTTCCTGGTCTTCTCCTGCCTTCTGCTTGCTTTCTGACACTGCAGGCTGCAGCTTCTCTGAGCTGACAGGCCGCTCAGCCAAACACTGGCTGGGACTGCAGCGTGCAGTGCTGGGAAGCAAGCAGGAAGCCAGGAGCATGGACAGGTAATGTATGAACAGTTTAGGGCTGCACGCTAACAACATCCATTCAGCCTTTGCTAAATGATGATCAAGCCATGTAATAGGCTCAGTAAACAAGCACTTATTTACATTATTGATTGGGCTGCTATCGGCCCGTCTAATAGGTCCCTTAAACAAATGTTACCTGCTGATAGCTCCCTAGTAGGCATGGGGCCCTGAGGATGAAGGTATGTCTGTTGCCTTTACCCTTAGCACCATTTCCGTGCTGTTTATTCTTAAATCCTCTGCCTGGTTTACCCCTGGAAGTCCCCCTCCATTAATAATCATTAGAAAGGGTGGGCAAGCTGGGACCCCACTCTCAGTAATCTAAATGAGTTACCGGGCAGAAAATTTCTGAATAAATAGCATGGAAACAGTGCCGAAGATGAAGGTAACAGACATCCTTCATCCTCGGTGCCCCGTTCCCACTATGGAGCTATCAGCAGGTTAGATTCATCTTACCGGCTGATAGTTCTCCTTTAAGTACAAAAAGATTATAGGGCTAACAGCTTACCACTGAGTAGGTCCTTTTGTGTGTATTTTTTGAATATCACTTTAAGGCCTAGCTTAGTATATTGACGTGTGCTATAGGGATATAAACATAACCATTAATTCAAAGTACCTGTTTTTCTTCAAGAAACGGTTATGGTATTAATGGGTTCGTCACATTTATCACATTTATTAATGATTTATTTCCCCATTGAGAAGCCATGTGCATATAGTCTTCCATTACACTTTAGCAACATGGCAAACATGAAAGCAACACGCTGTCATTTCTTAAAGTGGGTGAAGATGCAGAAAGATGATGGGAACTGAGGTGCCCTTTTCCTCCGATCCTCCCAGCAGAGCTTCCCATAGCACAGAGTGAAGCAAGCGGCCGGAGCCGCTCGCTTCACTGTGTGAACTGACAGGTCTTTCTGCCTCCGGAATTCACTGAATTCCGGCCGCAGAAAACTGACCTGTCAGTTTTTTCCGGCGCCGCACAGATCCCGGCCGGAGCGTATATGGTGTGTGTACGCTCCGGCTGGGATCCCATTGAAGATAGGCTATGTTCCCACTACGTAAAACTACGGCCGTAGTTCTGCGGCGAGAACTACGGCCGTAGTTTTACGTAGTGGGAACATAGCCTAATATTGTATGAAGCAAACAAAATTTGAATGGGTTTCTATCCCCATGTGAAGATTAAAGTGTCACTATTGTTATAACTTTCAAAATCTAAATCAACAGTAGATGTGATAATAAAGCAAGTTTGCAATATACATTCAATTTTTTTATTTTATCATTCTGTAAAACAAAGCTGAGCAGAAATCCCGGTCCAGTCTCCTAAAGGCAGATTTTTGACTAGCACTGGTTGAATAAAAGAGACTAAACACAGGAATTACGGACAGTACAGAGAGTCACAGCTTAACATATCCATCAATCACATGACTGCCTTCTTTCTGTACCCGCAGATGACCTGGGATACACAGGACTTCTTGTTTTCTGACTCTTTGGGAAAAAAAAGTCAGAACACAGGAAGTGCCGTGTTTTATATGATAACTAAAAAAAATAAATAATGTATAGTGCAAAATTGCTTTATTTCACCTCTACTCTTGATTTAGATTTTGAAAGTTATAACACTTATGACACTTTAAGGCCCAGCTTAGTATATTGATGTGTGCTCTAGGGATATAAACATAACCATCAACTCAAAGTACCTGTTTTTCTTCAAGAAACGGTGCTAAGCAACCAGTGAAAGATCGTCAAATATCCTGGGGAAAATATCTAAAGAAAAAAAAACAAATCTAAACCATCAAACCAGACAGGATTCTTGTCTTTCTGGCATTTCCTGACATAACACTGAACACAGCATTTATTATTGTCACTTGTTAAAACAATAGATGTCATGTACTGATGTCATGCAGCGTAGGTTATGGATGCAAAGGCATATGAGACTCCATATATATCTGCACCGATTGTATTGTTGTCTACCAGCTAATTTGTTATTACACAGGCCTATGGTGAAGAGAAAGCGAGCGCCGCCCTGCCAGATCAGCACTCACTTGCTTCTTGTTTCCCACTAACTGCTGGTGCTATTACACGTACTGACAGCCAGCTGGGGGGAGCAGGAAGCCGCAGGAGGGGCTCCCCAGTAAATGGTTAGATCCTTCTATTGCATGGAGCGATGGCCAACAGACCGTCTTTATTGTTCACAAATCTTTCAACGTGTTGAAAGACAAGGATCACCCGACATCGTGCATGTCGGCCAATTGTTGCTTTTTAACAGGGGCTATCACACCTAACTATTATCCGCCATAAAGGCCGATAATTGGCCGAATGCGGCTGATAATGGATTGGTGTAAAAGGACCTTAGGGGCCCCATGAAGCTAATCTTCACAGAAAATCCTTATCAGTCCGTGAAACTTATTAACACTCTCCCATAAATGATATCCAGAGGCATTCCTTCAAGCTCTTGGGCCAAATGCAAGTCTTTAACTGGACCCTCTCAGGCTTTAAAACTAGGTAGAACTGCTTCCTCTACATCCCCAAAGATATCTGGTAGACAGAAGGATGTCCATATAGTGCACATATTTCAGATATAATTCTTTTTCGTTTTTTGTCGCCTTTCTAAAGCTACTGTAATAACCTTCACGTATGACTTTTACTGTTTTATCTACAGATTGAGCAATTAAAGAATCGCATTCACAAATTCTCATTGAGTTAGGGGGGGCTGCATCGAGGCCTCGTACATAGAAGATGTCGCTTATTTAGCTTGATATTTCTATAGTTATTAGTTTCAATCACTTCCGAGACAGCGAGTGGTAATATGAATAGATTGCATCATCAAGCTAATGCAAAACTGAGCAAAGTAATAAATAAATGGACGCAGCCATTACAGTGTGTAATGATCTTTAAATACAGGGTGATGGGAGTAAAAGTGCTGGGAGATGTTTAATTATATGGGAATGGGATGCTGTAAAAGACACGCTAGGACTGGAAGAAAAGAGATATGAACGTCCACTGTCTGCACATTCTTCTTTAATATAAGGAATCGTACTGTATATATCTATGTCTGCCTTGATAAATGCCTCAATACCCAGAGGAACAGTACAGGCCACTGTCAAGGACAATGTAACTTTCATTGTCTCAATACCTCCATACTTAATAATGTCATGCATTTTATTTTCAGTATATAGAACAGAAAGATAAGTTCTTCCATTAACATAAAATTATTCTGAATTGGAAACGGTGTGGGCAGCAGTTGCCAAAGGGGGAAAGGACTTACGTGTTTGCTTTAGTTAAAAAAAAAATAATGAAGAACTAGGAAAAGTGCATTAAAATGGCATGTCTATAACAATAAAAGTGATACATTCTATTCTTTCTTTCAACATTATTTTATTCCTCTCTTATTAATTCCTTTTAGATGTTGTCTTTTCCCAACACATTTGTCTGTGTAACAGCCAGATCGATACCGTTCGCAAGAACAAGAGGCATTTTGAGGAAACAAAGCCACATTTTCATGGACAAAAATGACAAATGTTGGTGATAAAGGATGTTTATTAGGTGTTTGTCTACCTCCATTCTTATGGGTGGTTGGAATGTTGTAATATGCGCAGGAAACAAAGAAGTTCAATAATAAAAAAGTTGTTCAACTCCAAATAATTAACAAGAACCTTTTTATAGGAGTTGATAGTAGAAAATAAGTATCCTTGAAACTTATCTAAATCTAAATGTTGGTTTATGCTGTAACTGAATATTATAGAACCTAATACATTGTACCTTTTAAATAAATGTGGAGATTGGGTGATGACTTTCCTTTCGGAATAGTGAACAAGCACAGGTGTAGCGAGCATTCTCCAATGTATTACAATGCACTACTGAAGTACTTGACGGGCAGGAACATTTAAAGAGGTGGCGAGTTTTATACAAAGAAAATTTTCTGCTCTTCATACGAAAGATTGATTGTTATGTGATATAACCTTTCTGTATGTTTTGTTTTTCAAGCATCAATCATGTAGACAGCAGAGTAAACAATGGATGTTTTCACCTTAAGTGCTATGGCTACATTCAGGGACACGTATCATTCCGTTAATAATACTTATAATACTTACATTTTTATAAATATAATAACATCTGCATAATGATAAATCCTCACACTTGTAAAAAATCTCAAGCTCTCAAAAACACCACTGATTTCTTACCTTGAATACTTGACGTTACTCACCTCTAAAGGCTACTGTCATACAGGGCAGTATTTTTGGAAAACCAGCACTGCAGTCTTTGTGCAAAAACTAAGGGGGCATTCACATGTTCCATGCATGGTCCGTACATATGGATATGTGCCCAGCACCATTATTTATGATTATGCCCTAAGCTCCGGAACGGTTTAAACATTCATGTTACTGTACTGACACAGCATGGCACAGCATGTCAGTACAGTAGTGCATCTGCTACGGATCCGGTACGTGTGAAGCTACCCTTAGTTTGAAAACTGCAGTGGCTCTTTTTCCAAGAAAAGCAGTGTGACAATAGCTTAAAGAATACTGGTATTGAAAAGTCACAAAATTTTGAGCAGAACTTGCAGCCACTCTGCACGTGATCCGGTATCTGGCTTTCCAGTCCTCACGCCGACTCTATTTTCAGGCCCCGCCTCCTCGGACTGTCAATCATTCCGGAGGAGGCGGTGACCTGAAGAAACTGCTGGAGGACTGGATTACAAGCAGCATGACTGACTGGTAAGTACAGAATACTACTTGTGATCTTTTGATCTGGAAACTGACAGCACGGATATACACATATACACATATCTGTGCTCTCAGTTTCTCTTTAACTTTCTCAGCCACACTAACCCTTTTTTACACAGGAAGATGTATGGCCAATAGAGATAAAACTTTGAGCATGGTCAAATGATAATCGGGCTGACTGCTCCTCCCTTTACATGAGCCAATTATTAGCTGAGGGTTTGCTACATAGAGGTAAAATTGCAGGATGTTGTTTTAAGTGACTATAAACTGTAGAGGAGCCAGTAAAGAGGCTAATCTGTATCCACAATGCAGCTGAGCACAGGGAACACAGATATGATGGAATTTGCAGGGTTGTAACAAGGTGAAAAATGGCACATAAATTAGTGATAGAAGTGCTGAATAATGCTAATCAACTGATATATATATATATATATATATATATATATATATATATATATATATAAACAATGTATTAGCAAACAACTATGTTTGAGTCTCTGGAGTACCCCTTTAAAGATTTTAACCACCGAGATTGCTGTGCTGCCGAAGTGTGCTGTAAATGGGTTCTGTCATCTTTAAATGGAGAACCGCAGAAAAGATCATTCTAAACTGCAGAAATTTTTGCTCTGGAGTCATGTAACAAGTTGCTTCTTCTCCCTTAAAGAGGTTGTCCATCATGATTTTCTTATTGGAAATGTGATTTTCTCTCACCTTTCAACATGCGTATGTAAGGAGCTGTAGACCAGGATTACACATACACTACAGTAGCTATAATACAGGTGGGCCGGGTCTCAATGAGGCAGGATTCTGTTACCTCAGCAAGAAATAGATAGAATGGTGACTGACATGAGGTGAAGCAGCCTCTCTCCTCTCCATATTACACACAGCAGCCTGTCTCCTCTTCATATTAAACACCGCAGCAGCCTCTCTCCTCTCCATATTACACACAGCAGCAGCCTCTCTCCTCTCCATATTACACACAGCAGCAGCCTCTCTCCTCTCCATATTACACACAGCAGCAGCCTCTCACCTCTCCATATTACACACAGCAGCAGCCTCTCTCCTCTCCATATTACACACAGCAGCAGCCTCTCTCCTCTCTATATTACACACAGCAGCAGCCTCTCACCTCTCCATATTACACACAGCAGCAGCCTCTCTCCTCTCCATATTACACACAGCAGCAGCCTCTCTCCTCTCCATATTACACACAGCAGCCTCTCTCCTCTCCATATTACACACAGCAGCAGCCTCTCTCCTCTCCATATTACACACAGCAGCAGCCTCTCACCTCTCCATATTACACACAGCAGCAGCCTCTCTCCTCTCCATATTACACACAGCAGCAGCCTCTCTCCTCTCTATATTACACACAGCAGCAGCCTCTCACCTCTCCATATTACACACAGCAGCAGCCTCTCTCCTCTCCATATTACACACAGCAGCAGTCTCTCTCCTCTCCATATTACACACAGCAGCACCTCTCCTCTCTATATTACACACAGCAGCAGCCTCTCTCCTCTCCATATTACACACAGCAGCAGCCTCTCTCCTCTCCATATTACACACAGCAGCCTCTCTCCTCTCCATATTACACACAGCAGCAGCCTCTCTCCTCTCCATATTACACACAGCAGCAGCATCTCTCCTCTCCATATTACAGACAGCAGCAGCCTCTCTCCTCTCCATATTACACACAGCAGAAGCCCCTCTCCTCTCCATATTACACACAGCAGCAGCCTCTCTCCTCTCCATATTACACACAGCAGCAGCCTCTTTCTTCTCCATATCACACACAGCAGCAGCCTCTCTCCTCTCCATATTACACACAGCAGCCTCTCTCCTCTCCATATTACACACAGCAGCAGCCTCTCTCCTCTCCATATTACACACAGCAGCCTCTCTCCTCTCCATATTACACACAGCAGCAGCCTCTCTCCTCTCCATATTACACACAGCAGCAGCCTCTCTCCTCTCCATATTACACACAGCAGCCTTTCTCCTCTCCATATTAAACACAGCAGCAGCCTCTCTCCTCTCCATATTACACACAGCAGCAGCATCTCTCCTCTCCATATAGCACACAGTAGAAGCCTCTGTCTTCTCCATATTACACACAGCAGCCTCTCTCCTCTCCATATTACACACAGCATCAGCCTCTCTCCTCTCCATATTACACACAGCAGCAGCCTCTGTCCTCTCCATATTACACACAGCAGCAGCCTCTCTCCTCTCCATATTACACACAGCAGCCTCTCTCCTCTCCATATTACACACAGCAGCAGCCGCTCTCCTCTCCATATTACACACAGCAGCCTCTCTCCTCTCCATATTACACACAGCAGCAGCCTCTCTCCTCTCCATATTACACACAGCAGCAGCCTCTCTCCTCTCCATATTACACACAGCAGCAGCCTCTCTCCTCTCCATATTACACACAGCAGCATCTCTCCTCTCCATTTTACACATAGCAGCTTCTCTCCTCTCCATATTACACCCAGCAGCAGCCTCTCTCCTCTCCATATTACACACAGCAGCAGCCTCTCTCCTCTCCATATTACACACAGCAGCATCTCTCTTCTCCATATTACACACAGCAGCCTCTCTCCTCTCCATATTACACACAGCAGCAGCCTCTCTCCTCTCCATATTACACACAGCAGCCTCTCTCCTCTCCATATTACACACATCAGCAGCCTCTCTCCTCTCCATATTACACACAGCAGCAGCCTCTCTCCTCTCCATATTACACACAGCAGCAGTCTCTCTCCTCTCTATATTACACACAGCAGCCTCTCTCCTCTTCATTTTACACACAGCAGCAGCCTCTCTCCTCTCCATATTACACACAGCAGCAGCCTCTCTCCTCTCCATATTACACACAGCAGCCTTTCTCCTCTCCATATTAAACACAGCAGCAGCCTCTCTCCTCTCCATATTACACACAGCAGCAGCCTCTCTCCTCTCCATATTACACACAGCAGCAGCCTCTCTCCTCTCCATATTACACACAGCAGCAGCCTCTCTCCTCTTAATATTACACACAGCAGCAGCCTCTTTCTTCTCCATATCACACACAGCAGCAGCCTCTCTCCTCTCCATATTACACACAGCAGCAGCCTCTCTCCTCTCCATATTACACACAGCAGCCTCTCTCCTCTCTATATTACACACAGCAGCCTCTTTCCTCTCCATTTTACACACAGCAGCAGCCTCTCTCCTCTCCATTTTACACACAGCAGCAGCCTCTCTCCTCTCCATATTACACACAGCAGCAGCCTCTCTCCTCTCCATATTACACACAGCAGCAGCCTCTCTCCTCTGAATATTACACACAGCAGCAGCCTCTTTCTTCTCCATATCACACACAGCAGCAGCCTCTCTCCTCTCCATATTACACACAGCAGCCTCTCTCCTCTCCATATTACACACAGCAGCAGCCTCTCTCCTCTCCATATTACACACAGCAGCAGTCTCTCTCCTCTCTATATTACACACAGCAGCCTCTCTCCTCTCCATTTTACACACAGCAGCAGCCTCTCTCCTCTCCATATTACACACAGCAGCAGCCTCTCTCCTCTCCATATTACACACAGCAGCCTTTCTCCTCTCCATATTAAACACAGCAGCAGCCTCTCTCCTCTCCATTTTACACACAGCAGCAGCCTCTCTCCTCTCCATATTACACACAGCAGCAGCCTCTCTCCTCTCCATATTACACACAGCAGCCTTTCTCCTCTCCATATTACACACAGCAGCAGACTCTCTCCTCTCCATATTACACACAACAGCAGCCTTTCTCCTCTCCATATTACACACAGCAGCATCTCTCCTCTCCATATTACACACAGCAGCCTCTCTCCTCTCCATATTACAAACAGCAGCAGCCTCTCTCCTCTCCATATTAAACACAGCAGCAGCCTCTCTCCTCTCCATATTACACACAGCAGCAGCCCCTCTCCTCTCCATATTACACACAGCAGCAGCCTCTCTCCTCTCCATATTACACACAGCAGCCTCTCTCCTCTCCATATTACACACAGCAGCAGCAGCATCTCTCCTCTACTTATAACGCACAGCAGCCTCTCTCCTCTTCTTATTACACACAGCAGCAGCCTCTCTCCTCTCCATATTACACACAGCAGCAGCCTCTCTCCTCTCCATCTTACGCACAGCAGCAGCCTCTGTCATCTCCATATTACACACAGCAGCAGCACCTCTCCTCTCCATATTACACACAGCAGCCTCTCTTCTCTCCATATTACACAAAGCAGCAGCCTCTGTCCTCTTCATATTACACACAGTAGCTTCTCTCCTCTCCATATTACACACAGCAGCAGCCTCTCTCCTCTCCATATTACACACAGCAGCAGCCTCTCTCCACTTAATATTACACACAGCAGCAGCCTCTTTCTTCTCCATATCACACACAGCAGCAGCCTCTCTCCTCTCCATATTACACACAGCAGCAGCCTCTCTCCTCTCCATATTACACACAGCAGCAGCCTCTCTCCTCTCTATATTACACACA
The DNA here is from genome assembly GCF_027789765.1 of Dendropsophus ebraccatus. Taxonomy (NCBI): domain Eukaryota; kingdom Metazoa; phylum Chordata; class Amphibia; order Anura; family Hylidae; genus Dendropsophus; species Dendropsophus ebraccatus. The sequence goes on along the minus strand of NC_091454.1, from coordinate 41,263,373 downwards.
GCAGCCTCTCTCCTCTCCATTTTACACACAGCAGCAGCCTCTCTCCTCTCCATATTACACACAGCAGCAGCCTCTCTCCTCTCCATATTACACACAGCAGCCTTTCTCCTCTCCATATTACACACAGCAGCAGACTCTCTCCTCTCCATATTACACACAACAGCAGCCTTTCTCCTCTCCATATTACACACAGCAGCATCTCTCCTCTCCATATTACACACAGCAGCCTCTCTCCTCTCCATATTACAAACAGCAGCAGCCTCTCTCCTCTCCATATTAAACACAGCAGCAGCCTCTCTCCTCTCCATATTACACACAGCAGCAGCCCCTCTCCTCTCCATATTACACACAGCAGCAGCCTCTCTCCTCTCCATATTACACACAGCAGCCTCTCTCCTCTCCATATTACACACAGCAGCAGCAGCATCTCTCCTCTACTTATAACGCACAGCAGCCTCTCTCCTCTTCTTATTACACACAGCAGCAGCCTCTCTCCTCTCCATATTACACACAGCAGCAGCCTCTCTCCTCTCCATCTTACGCACAGCAGCAGCCTCTGTCATCTCCATATTACACACAGCAGCAGCACCTCTCCTCTCCATATTACACACAGCAGCCTCTCTTCTCTCCATATTACACAAAGCAGCAGCCTCTGTCCTCTTCATATTACACACAGTAGCTTCTCTCCTCTCCATATTACACACAGCAGCAGCCTCTCTCCTCACCATATCACACACAGCAGCACCTCTCCTCTCTATATTACACACAGCAGCAGCCTCTCTCCTCTCCATATTACACACAGCAGCAGCTTCTCTCCACTCCATATTACACACAGCAGCAGCCTCTCTCCTCTCCATATTACACACAGCAGCAGCCTCTCTCCTCTCCATATTACACACAGCAGCAGCCTCTCTCCTCTCAATATTACACACAGCAGCCTCTCTCCTCTCCATATTACACACAGCAGCAGCCTCTCTCCTCTCCATATTACACACAGCAGCCTCTCTCCTCTCCATATTACACACAGCAGCAGCCTCTGTCCTCTCCATATTACACACAGCAGCAGCCTCTGTCCTCTCCATATTACACACAGCAGCAGCCTCTCTCTTCTCCATATTACACACAGCAGGAGCCTCTCTCCTCTCCATATTACACACAGCAGCCTCTCTCCTCTCCATATTACACACAGCAGCAGCCTCTCTCCTCTCCATATTACCCACAGCAGCAGCCTCTCTTCTCTCCATATTACACACAGCAGCACCTCTCCTCTCTATATTACACACAGCAGCAGCCTCTCTCCTCTCCATATTACACACAGCAGCAGCCTCTCTCCTCTCCATATTACACACAGCAGTAGCCCTGACCTAACACTCACATGTTTACAGTACAATAGTAACAATATAAGGGAAGATTTAGCAAAGCCTTTGCAGGGGAGCAGAGAAGCAGTTACCCATAGCATTCAGATTGCTTCTTTCATTTTTAAAAAGGCCTTGGAAAATGAAACCTAGAATCTGACTGGTTGCTATGGGCAACTGCTTTCTTATTCCTCTGCACAAGTTTTGATAAATCACCCTCATACTTCCTTTAGTTACTGTTTATAGCTCCAACCTATGCTGCAGTGCTGTACAGAGATTGTAGTCTGTCATGCTGTCCTTACTGCTGCAGTTTCTTCTGGCCTCAGATGTCAGTTAGATCTTAGGGGTGTGGCTAAAGAAATGTGGCTGTATAACTCACTGTTATACAAGATATCACAGGAAGTAAAGAAAACACAGGCAGAGTGGTCATGTGACTGAGCCTGAGAAGACAGTAAGCGCTCTGAATAAAAAATAGAAGTGTATGTAGAATATGCAACATCCACAGAGGTCAATGTAATGCTAGTTTATTGAAAAATCCCGGACAACCCCTTTAAGGATAGGCTCACCAACTTATTGAAAATGGTCTATTTGTCTCAAGTAGATGATATGTTGTCCAAAATAAATAAATAAAACATTATACTTTTAACATTCTACACCTATTCAATTATATCTCTGCAAAGAAATGTATTTTGTCAAGCTTTAAAGGATTATATCCTTTCAAGCTCTGTGCACAGAAAGAAATCAACATGAAGTTCTTTATCAATAAGTAATTGGACATCTCATGTCTCTCAACCTTTTTAGACACTAATGAGGGTGATTTTGTGCTTTTTGCAACATTTTACTGTTGTAATGGCCTCATTCGGAGATTCATTAGGAATGCTTTTGAAGTGTATTGAAAGAAAAAAAAAGAAGAGTATGTAGAGGTGACAGGCTTCAAAACACCGGCCTACTTCACAATGAGTGAACAAGCAAGTACATTGTGGAAAAGTACTGCCTATGGTAATTAGTATAATTAAAATTGTGTTAACCAAATACAGGTACCTACTTTCCTGTGTTTGTCATGTACTTCATACATGTACTTAATATAGATCTTTTTGAATAAAAGATCACAAGTAACTTGAGGAAAAATATAGTCTGTTGTTACTTAGAGATTGTGTTTCCTTTTAAAGGGTTTGCTCACTTCAAACAACCGTCTCGCCTGCCACAACATTCTACAATCCAGACATTTCATCAGCACTGGCCACAGTATTACCATGTGGTCATTAAAGGGGTACTCCAGTATAATAATACATTCGTAATAATAAAGTAATATTAGAAATATGTAGGGGGGTACCAATTTCCGGAACCTGATGAGCCTCCCCCAGGAAGACTGCCAGTCTTACTGATCAATGCTTTTAAAAATCCCCTAGGGGGACTCAAAAAGTGTAAATAAAAATATATATTTGTTTTTAAAATATTACAAAGCCCCCGATAAAAGTTTAAATCACACCCCTTTTTCCCCTTTCCCACTTTAAATTAAAATTCATAGCGAGGATCCTGTTATGACTGCCTGTAACAAAGGTGAGTCTGTTCCACCCAGTTAACCCTTTACACTCTAGGGGGCATGGTTTGATGGCTGTCTGAACAAAGTCAGTCATCATCAATAAAGGGAACCTGTAAATATGAAAATGCTATTGTCAGGAACCGGACAGCAGGACAATACAAGACAGTGAGCCCTGATGCTGAACCCCGCCCAATCCCTACCTGCTTGCCGCAATCTGCCTTAAGATGGCAGCGGGCAACTTGGCGGCGGTCCCTGTACTGGCTTGGTGGGACACAAAGACAAGACAGACAAAACACAATAAAGAGTAGTCCACAGTCTGGGTCACAACAAGCACAGCACAGTAGCACAGTACAAAATCACAATCCAAAATCAAGGTCAATAAACAGGCAGTATGGTCAGGGGCAGGCAGCTAGCAGGAATGGTCAGAAATAAAGGCAAAGGGATCAGAATAAACAGAGCAAGAGAAACAGAACCAGGCAGAGACAAGCTCAATATCCGGCACTAGAATGAGCCTCAGCCAAATACTTAAAGGGAACAAGGAGACAGTTCCAGCCCCTATTGGACAAGGCTCCTGGTTCCAAACAGAATCACCTGCGGATCAGAACTGGCAGCAGTGTATCTCCTAAATAGCCAGAGCACACAGCAAATGGGTGGGGCTGAACACAATACTAGAAATAGGCCAGTGTTCAGACAGGGTTCAGGTTACTGCACAAGACATACAAAACACTGAATATCAGCGCCATCTCAGCCGCGCAGCAAGAGCTGAGGGCCGCACAGAGTTCATCCCAGGCACATTCATGACAGCTATCTAAGCTGAAAACATCATTTTAAAGATCAGAAGAATCAATATGCTCAGTTCTTCCTGCTCTATATTATGATGTTGATAGATAAGATAACATTGTCCTGACGACAGGTTCCCTTTAAGACACACATTTAAAATCTACAATAAAAAAAGGGACATTTTCGGAGGTTGTTGTTCAATTTTAATGTGACTGTTAAGAGGTTAAACCGCTGATGGACATGGATGCCAAGAATTGGATTCCAACTAATCTAATATTGATATCCTATTCTAAGGACATAAAATCGATTTTGTGAGGCTTGATAACCTTAGTACATCATTTTGACCCTACAAAACAGCAAAAGTGTTAAAGAAAAAAAACTCACTGTAAATGCTTTGACTTCTTGCCGAAACAGCGTATCTATTTTGAAGCTAAAGACAATACTATGCAGATAAAACCAATTGAATTTTTTTTTTTTTTTTTTTAGGAGAAAGGTAAAACTCTAATTAGGTCATTTGAAATGTCGGTACAATATTTGCAAGCTCTGCATTTATTTGTGATAAGTATAAAGTGTTGCTCTTATCTTAAACTGGTTTACAATTTGATCCGAGGCCAAAGTACTGTGAGAATTACATAGAAATATTTACACAAATGTTGACCAACATAATTATAATATAATTACAAGTTCATTACCATTTAAGTAAATTGTTTGGTTACCGTATTATAGGGCTTATACCATTCACCTACAAAATCCAATTTTATACGGTTTGCTAGAGGCAGATTACTTTCATATATACAGAGAGATTGCTTAAACCAATTTCCTGTTATTATGACCATCTCACAATAAATGGATATTATTGCTGTTATAACAAGTTGTAACAATTGAGTTTAGTAATTTGTTCAAATTGAGCTCAGACTGAAATCCAAATTGATATACTTTGGCTGTTTACAGAATTTGTATTTGTGAAAATATATACCAGTTGAGTAGAAAAGAAATACTTATACCAAAAAGCAAAACTTTTTGGGATATTTTGTGGGGGGAAAAACAACTAAATTGTTTGATTTTCCCACCATATCCATAAACTTCCTCAGGATGTCTCTTACAAATATTTTTCATTATCTGTGTCAAGAACTTACTATTCTATGCTATCGCTGTGTTTTCTCCTTCTGTCAGTGGCTGTTGTGCTATTCCTTACTGCAGCACTGGGAGCAGGTGACAGTCAAATTGTAGGTAAGGCTTGTTAGCCAATGCCTTGTACATCAAGTATTTGGGTGGCAAATGTAAAGGTGAAGTCAGTTTAATTTAACAATTACAGTGCAGAGAAGGGGTGGGGGAACATAATAAAAAAAATATATTTACTGTTTCCCATGCCCTCACAGCAACGCATCGCAAGGCTTCCGGACCTCACTGGATGTTATCTTCTGTCCACTTCTTGGTACTTCACAACTGAGGGGGAAATCAGTGACTGCAGCAGTGTCCCACCCCAGTCACTGGCATCTGTTAACCGAGTCATGATTTTGCAGGAAGGAAATGTGGAGAATCCTGGCAAGGGTCTGTAGCTTACTACTTCCTATATGTGCCGATGTTAACTGGGCTGTAACAACCTCTGGTCACTCATGCAGTTCAAGTGCCAAGAATAAACAAAAAAGTGCTTAATCCTCAAAGCAATCTGTGTTATGTGGGAATTAGGGGATTTGTGTCCAGGAAAAAGCTGAACTACCAAAACTGGTGAATTATGTCAGGGTGCATAACCTGTTAACAGGGGCATTGTTAGGGTCTTAAAACATCCAGGCCATAGGCCCTTCGAGTTGCAACTAAGTATGTTTAACTAACACATCTTAATGCCACATACAGGATATTAGAAGCTTTTTCTTGGTGGGAGTGCTATATCAGTCTTCACTTCAAGCAGCAGAAAGGCTAGAATTGGCCCTGGTGTGCACTGAGGTGCTGCCAGTGCAGCCAGTTCCCTTGTTGTACTGTTAAAATAATGTAAATCTATTTTATATACTACGGTGAATTGAGCATTATTACTGTTTTAACTGTCACAATTGTTTTATATTCTGAAAAATCCTAGTAAAAAAGATTGAAAAGATATGTGCATTATTCTACTACACTTTAACAAATCAACAGTTGCCATGTTCCGGTGTAAAAACTGTATGAATAATATACACTGTATATACAGGGAATTGTGCCTTCCTATAGTGCGTTTTTACAAACAAGCCAGTTACCTTGTTGCATTGCAAAAAAAAAAAAAAGCTGTAGGTTATATATGTTATGCTGAATTTTCTAAGGCCAGGTTTACACTACATATTTTTGCAATAAACAACAACCTCTGTTTATTGACAGTGTGAAATCACACTAATGTATATGGAACAACAGCCGTAATGTATACATGCTGTATACACTACAGCCGGTGTTCCATGCGGCCGCACAAAATAATTGTCAGGTCTATTTTGTGCAGCCACTGCCATAGCCATTGCTCACCTTATGCATTTTGTAGAGTGCATTGTACGCACCTTAAGGGTAGCTTCACACATAACGTACCTGAAGCAGATTTCTCACTGTGAATTCAATACAATTCCTCTGCCAGTATGTCAGCTCATTGAAGTGAATGGGGACGTATCCACAGTGGATTTCACTGCAAATTCACTGTGAGAAATCTGCTGCGGATACGTTACGCGTGAATCTAGCCTAACAGTTGACTTCTTGCCTTGCCAGTGATTGACAGCCCTATCCACCTGTCAAAGTTCTTGTCTGTCTCCCCAATCACCTGTAACACTGGGAATTTGTTTCTTTTAAAACTCAGTCGTTCTCTATGCCTGATGTCTGCAATAGTGAGTACTAAGTGTGCCTATATTCGCTTCCTACCCTGTAATTTGCTATCCTGGTTTATTGGTTTCCTGACTTTGGCTTGTGTCCCTGACTATGTATTTATCTTCTGACTTGGTCTGTGTATTACCCAGCCACTTTGTACTAGTATCTGCCTCTCCAGGTTTGACCCTAGCTTGCTGACCTCCCACCATTGTGTATATTTTCCCTTGTCTCATATTTTTCTTGTTTGTCTAGTATTTGTCTCATGTCTTGTTCCAACTATATTAGCATAGGGGATGATTCCAAGTTGTCCCGTGTTGCCTAGGACACATTGAGGCAAGTAAGCAGGGACAGTGGGCATGGGACAGCTTTAGAGCTGTACTTGTCTCTGTGTCACCTATATGTACCCTGACCAGTCCTGTCACACAGCTACACAGTCTGGTCATAACATACAATATGAAGAAGAATAGCGTTTAGGGATGAGGATGTGGGCACAGTGAAAATGGTGTGAGCAGAGACCGTGGGCAGGTGTTTTCCTTCGAATGTGCCACATTTTTCAATAAGCTTGCTCGTATACAGATTAAAAAGGTTTTCCCATCTTTCATTTTTTCGGCTCTCCCCTGCCGTGGTGGTGGGGGATGGGGGTGACAAACAAGGGGAGGGAGTATGGGATGCAGAGATGCTGATCTGAATAAGCTTCGATACTGCACTAGATCCAGGCCTTGACTGAGAGGTATTTGCGATAACTATACATTGATATGAGGGACAAGCCCTCAGTAGTATACCCCTCTTTCCTCAGTGGCTTTAAAATGTAACTTTTATTGGTATCATTGAAGTTTACATTAGTGAAAGTGTATAGTGATTAAAACACTATTGCAAGTTTCCCTATTAAGGTAAGGTGCTTGTACAATTGTAACAAAGAGGTCAATGAAAAGCAGACACTACGGTGCCAATGTCCTGTTTCCCATTGAAGCCTCCAGCAAGCAATAAAGCTGAAGACACACTCGCTGCCTGTTTCCCATCAAAGCCTCCTGTCTATTCAACCCTTTGAGATATAACTGCAGTTTCACCCTGGTTCTCTGCAATAGTTATTTAAATCTTTTATATGCCTTTAACTAATCTCTGATCTCTGGCTTTCTCAAAGTTATTGGAAAAATGACGAATCGGAATACTAAGATTGCTAAGACTGTTACCCAGCCATGTAGCCTTTAACCATAATTAGGTGAGGTTCATATCTAAGTTTAAAAACTTTGGTTATTTTTCTTTGATTGATCGTCTTATTAACGACTTTCTTTATATACCTTTCTGCCAATCCATGTCTGTGTAGTGTAGTTTAAGCATACCGCCGGACTTTAGTGCAACTTCTGTTTTAAGATACCTCGCATGTATTGACATTTAGTTTCTGAATGCAGAAGTATTATCCTGATAAATTAAACGTTTATCTTAAGCCTTACTTGTCTATTTCTGTCCATATCTCTGTCAATAATAAAAATATGTTTAATAATCTTGTAGTTAGCGGCAGGCGAGAGGAGGGGCATTTATTTTCATACATGATGGCTTTTTTTTAATACTAAAGAGTATAACAGTCATAAACCAAAATACATTCATACACTCACAGGAATTGCTTTTGAATTTTTTAATCCATCTATCAGTTCTAAAAAATCTGTTGCTATAATATTTTATATATTTTATACTAAGTGATGAAATATAATAAGATTCATCTAGGACACCAGAAACAACTCCTGTTTCTAAGGTCGTTTACAGTAGATATGGATGGCATAAACATTATTCTTTTCTGTGCCACCAGTTGTAGATTTTTTTTTTCAGTACCTTGTGAAAGAAAATGCAAAATGAGAAAGAAGATGATCGAAGGGCACTCACCATTAAAACTTGACTTTATTTCCAATATCTTAAAATCATTCCATTTTCTCCGGCGATGCAGACGCCAGCACCATGCGGTATAGCGTACGTGACAGCTGTTTCGTGTGCGGAAGCACGCTTCTCCAGACGTGAAAGAAAATTATACATACCTTCAAAGCTTGTAATATAAAAATGCTTTTAGAGTTGCGTTAGTTTAGAATGTTAGTTAATGGAAATATTTGCTATTAAGTTGTACATACAAATGGTATGTCGATATGTATTCCTCTCCTCGGAAGGTACATACATTTTTAGGTATTCCCCTCCCCCAATATCCTTATGTAGTCCCCCAGAAAGACAAGTATGCCTTAGCTAGGTACGTTAGATTCAATTACTATCGCCAAGCAAGTAGGTAGGTCCTGGGGTAGTTCCTACCTAGTGGGCAATATGTCCAATATCACCACCCAAGAGACCAGTATGTCCTTAAAAATCACCTCACAACCCAAGAGACTAGTATATCCTTAGGAATCCCCTCACCACCTAAGAGACCATTATGTCCTTAGGTATCACCTCACCACCCAAGAGACCAGTGTGTCCTTAGGTATCCCCTCATCACCCAAGAGACCAGTATGTCCTTAGGTATCCCCTCAGCACCCAAGAGACCAGTATGTCCTTAGGTATCACCTCACCACCCAAGAGACCAGTATGTCCTTAGGTGTCACCTCACCACCCAAGAGACCAGTATGCCCTTAGGTATCACCTCACCACCCAAGAGACCAGTATGCCCTTAGACAGGAACCCCCCCCCCCACTTGTGCCAGAATAAGAATTCAAGCAGAGAGCAAAAAGTGATTTTTTTTTTTTTTGTCTATAGCAGCAGTCTGTCAGTCTGATGTTCTTGCAAGATTTATGGATTAGGAATGGAAGAAATGAGAATGAATTTAACATAGACTGTTAAAGCAATTATTGTGACATTAAAATCACATATTTTACATTTATGCAAATGAGGCATTCATCAAATTAGGAAGAAGCAAGAGCAGTAATTACATCATAAAATCCACTATTATTACCCACATACTTAGTTACCTTTGCGAACATCAGTGTGATACTTTTATTAGAAGAATTGTTAAATAGAATCCTACTTAGAGGATGTATTCCTGCTTCATATGAATAATGTCTTTAGACAGTAATGCACTGAAAATATAAGTGGTATGAAGAGGAGTAACTAATACAACAGCCAGATAAGCTAGCTACATCTCTGTGCTAAACCAGACCAGAAAAGTAACCAGGTTTTACATAAAAAAAGTATCTTTATTACATAAAAATCCTTATAACAAATGATACAATGGCAGACAGGAAAATTTAAAAGCATAAAAACTTCCTTGGCTTGCTATGAATGAAGCCACAGGTAAACTAACCCCAACCACAATGTGTGGAAGGACACTGTAGGATAATGCAGTGCATGCATCATATCACAGGGTATCTCAGGGTATCTTCAAGTGGCAGTAAGCAAATCTTTCTTTGTAGTTGTTACATACAAGATAATCAGCACTGTTCAATTTGTTACTCACACAGCAGTGGATACAGTACTTACCTAGTGCGCTCCTGTTGTGATTCGGCATAATCTTTCCAACTCTCTCGTCCAGCCACTGAATCTTTAGGCCACCGCCTACTCCAGAATGATTGACAGCCAGAGTAGAATGGGCCTGAAGACAGTGGCTGGATGGGAGGGCAGAGGAAGAGGATGACAAATCACCCATACATTCATGCTGTCAGTTTCAACAGTTGCACGAACGATACATGGATTGATTGTGCAGTCCAGCCGCTCGATTATTCATGCCCTGTAAAGGCATTTCAAAAGAGCACCGGAATCATTGTTCAGCGCTCGTTTGCAGCGACCTTGGTTGAGAAATCAGTTAGGTAAGGTGAAAGGAGCTTAAAAGGGTTATCCAGAGATTTTTTTTTTTCTTTCAGATCAACTGGTTTCAGAAAGTTATATAGATTTGTAATTAACTTCTACTTAAAAATCTTGTCTTCCCATACTTATCAGCTGCTTAATGTCCTGCAGGAAATGTTGTGTTCTTACCAGTCTGAAACAGTGCTCTCTGCTGACATCTCTGTCTGAGACAGGAACTGTTCAGAACAGCAGCAAATCCCCATAGACAACTTTTTCTGCTCTGGGCAGTTCCTGTCTGGGACAGAGATGTCAGGAGAGAGAACTGTGTCAGACTGAAAAGAAAACAACACTTCCTGCAGGACATACAACAGCTAATAAGTACTGGAAGATGGGAGATTTTTAAATAGAAAGTTACAAATCTACATAACTTTCTGAAACAACTTGATTTGAAAGAAACAGATTTTCACTGGAGTACCCCTTTAAAGGAATGTAAACTTTTGTGGGATAAACATTTATCTATCCTAAGATAATAATAAAATATCTGGTCTTTTTATGCCAACAGTTCTGTTTGTTTCTATAAAATTAGAATATATTTTAATAATTATGTTGCTTAAGGCTATGTTCACACTGCGTATGATTCCGTCCGTAGTTTATACGCCGCCGTACATGTGCGGCTGAAACTACGGGCGTGGGAAAAATCGACATGCGGCCGGATGCGTACAAACCGCGAACATACGCCCGCAGTACAGTTATGCTTCCCAAGCTTGATTCGAAACGATCTGAAACAGGTCATTTACTTGGAAATCTTCGCCCAGCCCCGTAAACCACACAGAACCTTTTGGATCGAAAAATCAAGTTCAATTTGGCTGAAATAAGTACTTCGTACGGGACCGCATGGAAATCCACGGCCGTGAGTTTCAACATTTCCGTCCTCAAACAATGGTCTTGTTCATTTTTCACGGCGCCGTATATGATCTGGCCGTAAGCTCATACGTAGTATGCACTGTGTGGGCGTATATCGTATACTTTCAAGCGAACGCATCAACCTCAAAACTACGTGCGTATATTCGCGGTTCGCACTACGGACGGATTCATACGCAGTGTGAACATAGCCTAAAGAGAATCTGCTAACTGTACTTTACATTTCAAACTGCTGACACTGTTAGATAGATGAAAGGATAGATGGAAGGTCAAGGAGACACATGTTACCATTCATATATCCAGCTGTGCTTCCAGAATATAGAAAAATGATTTTACTCTGTGATACAAAGAGTCAGATAGACTTTTCAAAGCTCCTGCATCGCTACAAGTTGTAATGTCTTCTTTCTCTTCCTTCCTTGCTTAATTGACACCTGGAAGCTGAATCTCAAGCAGAGTCAGGTAAGAGAGGGCATATTAGGGAGTAGAGATGAACGAACCGGGTTCGAATCAATCCGAACCCGAACGTTCGGTATTTGATTAGCTGGGGCTGCTGAACTTGGATAAAGCTCTAAGGTTGTGTGGAAAACATGAATACAGCCAATGACTATATCCATGATTTCCACATAGCCTTAGGGCTTTATCCAACTTCAGCAGCCACCGCTAATCAAATGCCGAAAGTTCAGGTTCGGATCGACTCGAGCATGCTCCAGGTTCGCTCATCTCTAGTAGGGAGGCATTACAGCTTGCTGCACTTCAGCAGTTCAGAAAAGCCTCTTTGTCTCTTCATTCTATAGAATATAAGCATTCTGGAATATGTACTTTCTGGATGTATGAGAGGTACCATATGTACTGACAGCTATCTAACTGTATTTACAGTTTGGTTTGTGGATTCCCAATTAGAGATTCCCTTTAAAGATTGAATACAAGATCAGTATCATGCTTTATCTTCATCTGAATCTCTACGTTGTTTTATTTGAGATAAAGTTGCAATGAATGAATGCAATGAATTGGAAAAAAAAAAAATTATATATACAGCCTAGAGACTGGTGTGATGGTGGTGGGAGAAGCGGGGGGAGGAATACAGCGAACAAAAACGTTCATGTTTTTATGTAAAATGTATAAGATTCATTTGACACGTTCTGTCATGAGGAAAAAAATTAATGGACTGAAGTTAATTACTACAAAGGCGGAAACTGCAATGGAAGAAAAGTGGCGTAATCTATATTTACCTGTATGTACAAGGCAACAAATATGTATAAATTAAAGGGACGCTGTTAGCAAACATAAAGCAGGACTTATTTAAAGGACTACTTGTATAGTACTAAAATACAGTACCCATCTTTAGGCCATGTTCACTTAGCGTAAGACACCGGCCGTTCTGTGACCCGGCCAGGTGACAGAACAGCCGGTGTCAGAGAAGATCAGAGATTAATTTAATTTCTGATCCCGCATCCCAATTTCCCCGCTACACACAATGGCCGCAGAAAACTGACAGGATCTCTGTGGCCGCTATTCAATGAATAGCGGCCGCAGAAAACTGACATGTTAGTTTTTTGCGTGGCCACTAGCGATCCCGGATTGAGTGTATACCATGTGTATACACTTCCGCCGTGATTCCATAAATGGCAGCACAATGCAAGTTTCATATTACTCACGGACGTTGTTCCAAATCGACAACAACGGCCGTAATTAATATGAAACTTACGTTGTGTGAACATAGCTTTTGGCTGGGTTTACACACAGTATATTTCAGTCAGTATTTTGTCAGTATTTTGCAACCTCCACTCAATTTCATCATTGTGTGAACAGAGCCTTTCTGTGTTTTCAATCCACTCCTGGTTTTGGTTGCAATATGAGGACCACAATACTGACTGAAATATACGTAGTGTGAACCCAGCCTTATACTGTATATGGTAGCTGTGCTACAGTAACCCACTAATACACAATGGACAGAGCCATCTGCTTCCAGCTGTTAATTGTGTACATGCTGGAGCCTTGTTTCTTCTGATCAGATGATTGGTGAGGTAATCAATGACAATGGAATAAAACACCATAGGATAAAGCCAAAAAATTATAAAAAAAAAATAAAATAAAATAAAAAAGAACCTCTAGTAAACAGGTCACAAACATCAGTGACAGATTTGTGCTAACGTACTAAGAGGAATTCAAAGTACAGTAAAAGCCAGAAGACTGAGCCAATGTAAAAAAAATGAAAGAAGGTACCAGGAGTATATACAATGGAACAAAGGTCAGGTGAGGTCCGCTAGGTTCAAAAAGGTCATCTACGATGAAACTAAAAGCAGAAAGATTTAGGCAGAAAACCGAGGACTAGTGCTGGACAATGGCGAAGTGACAGACAGCAATGAAATATTGGTGCTTCTTGTTGTCTTTATCTATCCGTAAAAGATCTCTTGTTGGTATATACGACTCTTTAAATAAATGACTTCCAAAACTTTTTTCCTTACTACACCACATATTGTTTTGCAGCATTGTCTTTAGCAAAGAAGAATGGCAAGATTACGTGCCAACTTTAAACTTGCTCTCAAATGTCCTGTTTTACCAAATGTACAGTTATAGATTTAAAATGTTGGAAAGGCCCAATAAACTAAATATATTTTGTGAGCTTAGCCCCATGCCCCTGTCAACTAGAAGACTTACAGAATATGGATTGGTTTCCAGTCAAGTCATTTCTAATAATGGAGCAATAAATAGCTTGCTGCTTTTCTCTTCCTTGTTCCAGCCATACTAAGACAACATTATCAAGAACATCTGATCCTTCTACGTAGGTTCAACTTGACACTTCATCTGTTTATGTGACAGTAGTTACTCTTTTCTGTACACTTTCAATGTCTTCAATGTTCCTGATGTACTGGAGATAACAGATCTATACACTGTAATACAAGTAAAGTCTCCAAAGGGCCTCATAAAATGGAGGTTTATTACTAGCGTGTATGTACTACAGCTATTTCTCTCTGGATATAATGATTGTCTAGTCAGGTGAAAGGAATACTGCAGTAGTCACAAAAGAAATTAAGACAGACATATCCTGTACTGTAAACCTAATGTGTGGGATAACTTAGCTGGTACTTTTCTGTCTTTGTAGAAGTTCTCAGTATAACTTAATTTATTCTATAATCCATGCCTCGCCGTTTTTTTTTTGTTTGTTTGTTTTTTTTTGTTTTTTGTTTTTTTGCTTATATAGTGACGCATACTATGTAGAGGTTCTTATGTATGCCTTATGCAGTCATAGTTTTTTAGCCATATTTGTTTCAGTTTAAACATTGAAATGATTTTCTATTTGCCATGAGGGGTCTAAAAGTGGGTAGGGTCTCATTACTACAAGTCACTTGCTGGTGAAGTTCACCCAGGGTAGCTCATAACTGGGTTGGTATTCACATTATGTGCATTATACTCATTACCTTCTAAAATTCGAATTAAGAATTTGAAGTTGAGCTGTATTATATATTCCATGCACCAGAATTTTGTTTTACAAATAAATGCTATATATCCATATCCAACACAGTTTAGGAAACCCTGGCAATACTAGTTAGGATGGATGCTCACTTGTAGGCACACATGCATCAAACAGCAGACAAATTTAATAGCAAAATGGTGGGGGTCTGCTTTAGTTTGACAGTCTTATAGGTATTAATTCACACCAGAGAATAAGAATAAGAGGATGTGCTCCCAGCCCAATAAAAAACAATAATACAGACAGATAGAACAATAATACAGACAGATAGAACCTGTAACAGGAAACACATTCAGAGGACCCACTGTTGTAAAAAAAAAATAAATAAATAAATAAATATATATATATATATATATATATATATATATATATATATATATTTTACAAAAAGTATTTTAAAATACTACTATATGGTCGGGTTCTCATAGAGATATATGCTAAGATACTGTGTTCTTCAAAAATAATTATTTCGTTATAAATAGCAAGATTATGAAGGTAACATCTTCCTTCCCAATGTTAGAACACTGTGAAACAGAAAACTCTGTTCGCCAGCTGCTGATTGGCAGTTATCTATCCATGCTGTGTATAGGCAGTCAACTTTCATTCAGCAGCTGGAAGGTGAGGGGAGTGGTGTGGAAAGAATCCTATTCTCCTGCATATAAGGAGAACAGATGAACAGAATTATACAAGCATTTCTGTCACTAGTCTATGCTGTCTTCATTTAAGGCAACATAAACCTAGTGAAAGATTCCCCTTAACTCTAGATCTTAAAGATCACTTTGGATGGATTTCTTCTTTGATTTCCTCAACAACCCACAAATGTTTAAACTCCTAAGAAATCAAAGAAAATAACCTTTCACTATAAAAGGATTTTCTGCTGTGAACAGCCTATTTAATATAGTAAATGTCACTCAGGACAGCTGATTACAAGAGCTCTTTGTTGTAGGGGATTGACACAATTTTCTTCAAATACGATAAGTACAACTTCAGAGTTGTATGTAATTGATACACAGTGGATGGGTCCCTATTAGAACTCAGTACACCTTTAAATCAATGTGGGATTTAACAGACAACAAAAAATTGTAGTATGTTTCATTGATATTTGCATGGTTCATCACTTTTCCTGTGTATTTGGGTCCGTGTCCCTGACATTTTTCATAGGGTTTTCTATAGGACATTATAAACACCAGCTAAGTAGTGCATGTTAAAATTTATGACTAAAAAAAAAAAAGTCCCACAATATATTTTTTTTTTTTTTAAACAAGCCAATAAAATACTGCTTACCTATCCAACACCTCATGAGCCTCATTGGAATTCTGCTGTGTACATTGTACGAGAAAAAGTATAGCTTGAAAAAGTCAATTGAACATTGTGGATTTGGTCCCAATTTATTTTGCTAACAGGGTAGTTCCGGTATTGTAAAGACATTTTATTGCAACTTTATTATTGATTTTCAACTTTTCTTCATTTCTTTTGTCGAATGCTATTTTTCTCAGTGCCATTCTTTTTTCTTTATTCAAAGCAAATATCCATTGCATCAAAAAATCAGAAGTACAACTACGATAAAACCTTACATAATCCTAACAGATCATCTTTTTCAGAAAATGATTTGCTTGCATGAGCATCAGGGGATTATTCTTTGAAATATCCAGTGTGTGGGGAAAAAATCAGCTTCTAGAAAATCAAATTGTTAAAGAGTTATGAATCATAGCATGTGGGACCTACAGCTGTGATGTGAGCCTTCAATATAAATAAAGGAGACTGTGGCTAATGTACATAGAAATTACACAGCGGGCCGAAGACCTCATCGCAACTTAATAACAAATTCTCTAATTTCATGAATATATTACTACTCTATTTCCCTTCAAAATAAGTAAGACACATTTGTCGATAGCTTTTTGGCATTTTAAATGAAGGCTCATAAATACTTTTTCTGTGCCACAAAATAACTGCATACTTTTGGACAAAATAAAAGCTAAAATATTCAGTAAGACTGCAAATAATGTAAAAAAAAAACCTCTTTAATGGTGCGTTCACACCTACAGGATCTGCAGCTGATTTTCTGCAGCAGATTTCAGTTAAATAACTGAACACAGCATCAGATTTGATGCTGTGTTCAGTTATTTACCTGAAATCTGCTGCAGAAAATCAGCTGCAGATCCTGTAGGTGTGAACGCACCCTAAAGCATTTATATGGGTTTATGTTACATCTTGGAAAAAAAAATGGGCACTTTCATTCGTAGAGACATGTCAGACTCCCAGTCCTAAGACCACCACTGATCACGAGATACTGGCAGTAGAGACATGTACGCTAAAGAAGTTCTCTTCCGTGTCCGTGTGGCCAAGACAGATTTCAGCTCTTTTTTTTTTTTTTGCCCTGGCTCTAAGTTTCGACGGTTCAGACATTTTTGCACCCCCATTCCTGGGACTAATAGACTCCATTCACTTGAGCATCTATGCCACATATTGCCTCCCAGTATGATCTTGGTGCATCATTAAGGATTGCCTCCTCATCCCAGCCGGACACGATAGCTTTCCTGTAGCTGGGCGGTGGTGACAAGGGTGTCACTTGCAATACTCATCAATTTACCCTAAAAGCACTTGTAGACAGCCAGACTCTGGGTAAACAGCTCGCTCATGAGCACCTGCCCCACACTATTAACCGGTTGGCATACTTTCTATTCTCTAGATTTACCTTCATGCAGGGGAGGAAACACAGGATTGCAGGTCCCTGAGGCCAGAAACACAGGGACAGAGAACCAGCTTTTTATTGGTGTTTAGAAGGCTTTTCTCACACCGGTTGTGATTTCTGGGGGGGGGTTAAGCCACAAAAGCACAGGCAGAAATGTTCCAAACAGCTACCTCACCAATTTAAAGCAATGTGACGTTAAAAAGCACTTTTTGCCACAAAAAGTATGTTTTGTTCATTTTTTATTTTTTTTGGTGCAAAAGAGCCCCAATCTTCCCAGCTGTCTTAGTGCAGGTTTGGACAATCCAAACTTTATGCCTAGTTGAAATTTTGGAAAGTTTGCTAATCTCTACATGTGACTCATCATACTCCAATGGCTATTTTTGTGTTTAAACTAGCATGTGAGGTGCTGATCCTAATAAATATTACTTAGTGTATTCAGATATGTTTTCCCCAATGTATATAAAGATTTTGTGGTCGCATCCAAACTATTTGGGGCTATTAAACCACAATTATAGCTTTTGAGAACCCATTGCCATAATCCAAGAGCGGCATATTCTTTAGAAGCTCTATCTTCATCTAGGATAATGAGCTCCTTTGTTTATCCAAAAAGGTGTCCAACCACTTAGTGAATGTGTGAGGTTGGGATATTTTACATTGGCATTGGAGTGATTGCTACTTGTAGGAGAGCCTTTAAGGAAAATAGGTAACCAGGTAGGATAGAGACTAAGTGTCCCAATCATCCCAATCATGTCCCAATCATAAACTGTGAATGAGCAATTAGACGGGCCGACTATCGGGCAGCCCTTACCTTTAGTATAAAATTCCCTGGTGTCCTCAGGCCTTCTCCGGTGTCCTCGGAGGTCTCTGTCTTCTCTGCACTCACAGGGCGCCGGCCACTCAGCCAGTCACAGGCCTGTCTCGGGTAGTGATTGGCTGAATGTCCGGCGGCCTGTCTCGGGCTGTGATTGGTTGAGCAACCAGCAGCCTATCAGTGCAGAGAAGGCAGAGCTGCAGACACTGTGCAAGGCCTCTCAGGACATTGGAGAAGGCCATAGGACACCAAGGAACGTGGTAAGCTGAGTTAAGGTTATTTTATTCCACAATCATCAGCCACGGGCCGCACATCGCTATTACACGTAGCAATGCAGGCCCGAGGCCCTATGATTTTAGGTCAGGACCTAAAGAAACGATCAGCCGATGATTGTTTCATCGGCTGATTGTTCTCACCATTACACAGAGCAATAATTGCTCCATATAATAGGGTTGTAAGATGGAATACAATGTATTAATAGATTTTTCCACAATCCAACTAAATCTGTGTACGTGTATCCCATTCTTCCACATCTCACAGTACAGAACAGAGCGTTGCTCTATTTTTATATGTATTGAAGAAATACCAACTGGAGAAATTGTAGAGTTTGAAATACATTATGTAAGTGAATTGCTGCAATAACATTCCCCTTACATAATGATTTTTAATCTGCTTCCATCGATATGGGTGTGTCCAGACAATAGCAATGCTAGGTTGCCCAGGGGGATCAGATTCCCTGCAGTTTCATTTGGAATGCATTAGTATACTACAGAATATTATTTTCAGTAACCTGCAGTTTGTGAATTAACTTATACTGATGTAAAATTGGTGGTCTTCTCGGAGGCAGCAGGGAGGCACAGGAAACATTGATATCCCAGGGCGTCACCGCAAGTCGTAATTGGGATGCTTCCGAACTAGCATTACATGAGATGATAGCTATTCTCTCACATACTTATTGATTCTACAATTTATAATAGACAGTATGCTCATTTTCTATTCAAGACAAGACTTTCTCATGTAAAGTACATGCTCACAGGTCACAATGACATTTGCATGGAAGCATAAAAATTGTAAATTGTGTGTCTTGTCATGCTCTAGTTGGTAATTCACATGTAGTTACATTGTAAATGCTACATCCTGTAATTACAACCTTATAGTCACCTTCACCTTACAGAAGAACCCACAATGCGGTACAATGCGCAGTGCATAATATTTGCTTCAGAATGAGCCTTCAAACTAAATTATGTATGACCATGAGATGTGCATACTGTAAATAAAGGTAATGTACACATAGAAGAAAAGAGCACAGGAAAACATGGAGTGACATCTTTAGTTTAATGCTTGCCTCTGTCAAATTGATTTGTACAGTGTGCTTTCCATGGCTGAGTTGTAGTGATTGTCCTGCCAAGTTCAATTCCCCCCCCAAGAACTTCTCGTCATGCTTACATATAGGGGACAGAATGAGAATCAGAAGGGAACTTTGTAAAACCTGGAGTCACCTCCACTGTGTAGAGAATTAGGTTTTCGAGATCACAACCTTATCACAAGCACTAAATCTTATCTTGCTGTTCTGTGTGCTGTATTGTGCCAGTTTCCAATAAGGGTCTTCGGATATTTTGCGTTCCCCAGACACAGAAGCAGGATATCGGGAAAAAATAGTCATTAATACTATCCAACATATATCCACATAGTATTGGTTCTTTTGGGTGCTTGTTTTCCAGTGAAGTAAAAAGCAGCAGCAGGATGCAGAATTGCATATACATTAAAAATACTATTTTGCATAATCAGCTTTCAATAGGGAACATAGCAAATAGGAATATTGATAAAGGCATAATGCAAATTTACAATGCTAATAACAGGAACATTGCAGGGAGCTTCTAGGGCACAGTCATCATTATTGTGCAAAAAGGTGTTTATAAATTAAGTTACCATTTAACCTACATAAAAGTTGCATAAAAGTCACCTATAAGTGTTACATAAAAGCCAAATGCTAATAAATTTGCTCAACCAAAATGTTTGTGTGACTCGTCTGCAACTCTCTGTCATCACATTGATGCGTTTAACTTGTTGTTCTAATTGACTTAACCCCCTCCCGCCGCTCCACAGTAAATTAACGTCGCTGAAGCCTATGCCTGATGCTGTACAGCGTTAATTTACAATGCAGGATGACACAGGTGCAGGAGCTGCACCTGTGTAATCCGTGGCGGGTCCCAGCTATCAGTGATGTCAGTGCCATGCTCCGGTGCTGAGAGCTAACCCTATAGAAATTGCGGTCAGCATGACCGCAGTATCTATAGGGCTTCTGACAGAGAATTCTCCCTCTACAGAGGGAGAATTCTCTGTCCGCTGTCCATCGGGGCTCTGCAAAGTGATCGCAGAGCCCCAATGGTAGCCATGGAAACCGGAAGCTTCGGGGGAGGGAGGGAATGCTGGTCATGCGGGTCGCATGCCCGTTAGCTCTGCCCTCTCCTCTCTCTTCCTCTCGTCACAAGATTGTAACAGCGGCAGGGGACAGAGGAGAGGGGGCAGACACAGGGACATCAGCTTATGGGATCATAATGATTCCATAAGCTGAGATCCTAAAACGACCTGGGCATTGAGGCATCAGTGACCCCAGGTCGTGAAAGGGTTAACATTAGTAATGAGCGAGCATGCTCGTCTGAGCTTGGTACTCGTTCGAGTGTTAGGGTACTCAATGATACTCGTTACTCGGATGAGCATCTCGCGATACGGAGCAAAACAATGGCTTTTTCTCAGCCAATCATCATGCAGGAGAGTCTTTGGGAGCTCGTAGCATCACGTGGGAACCCATACATGTCGATAGCAGCGATTGGCTGGCCAGATCAAATGACCCTGGCATATAAGTATCTGGGATGGTGGTGCTCTCGTCAGACGCAGGCTGGAAGAGATTAGGGAGAGAGCTGCTGTCTGTCAGGGAGAGTGTTATGGAAGTAATTAGAGAATTAGCATTCCTGTAGGCAGGGATACTAGAGATAGAACCCAACAGCCCTTGTAAGGGCTTAAAATCTTTATTTTTATTTTTATTTTTTTTACTCCAGACTGCTGGCTGGGACTTGCAGTGCAGCTACCACGATTTTAGCTGCACACTGTGGTGATTGACAGCTTTCAGAAAGGGGACAGCTGGTGTTGCATACAGGCCCCAAAGAAGTGCTCAGTACTATTTTTTGTGGCTGATGCTGCTGCTGTACATTGTATTGCTGTGATTTGTAGTACAGCTTCATAGAACCTCACTGATCATTGTCCTGTGTAACAGGTGGCATACACCATATACCACCACTTACACACAGACTATAAGACAACCTCCAAAAACTAGTGTGACCAGTATCTTTTGTCTTCTGCAGCCAGTCAGCAGGGTTGCTTTATTTTTTAGTGCAGCCATATCCAAACTCACTGCTGGTTGTCCTGTGTAAGAGGGTAACATACACACCATATAGCAGCACTTACCCAAAGACTATATGACAACCTCCAAAAACTATTGTGACCAGTGTTCTCACTGACATGCTGTGTCAGGCTAAACTTTTGGGTGGTTCATATGCTACCTCTGTTTTAATGGTTCCCGGTGTTGTCACTGCCATGCTGTTGGCCAGAATTTGGCATAATGGTGCGATTAGATAGCCTCAGAGGCATCCATGCATGCTGCCCCTGCTGTTTCCTAGCCATTTTCGTGTTGTTTCCATCATTTTCGGAGGTTGACATGTTTTCACACAACCTTCCCTGGGCCGAGCTTGGGTCCCCTGCAAAAATGCTCGAGTTTCCCATTGACTTTAAAGGGGTTCGTAACTCGAAACAAGCATCCGAGTATCGGGAAATATTTGTCTCGAGTAACGAGCACCTGAGCATTTTAGTACTCGCTCATCACTACTTAACATAGCTCCCCAACACTATTGTTACGTTAGAGATCATGTTAAACCTGGCTACATCTGCAGTAAATGGCATACGTGTGTGTTTATTTGGTCGTTGTGCAAATGTGTGTCTGCACAAGTGTATGTGCTGTGTTTTCAGACCTACTAGTATTTTTGTTTTTTAATTCCCTTTTTAAGCATCTATCTAATGTATTTGTTGCTGGTCATCAAAAGTAATTGGAATCAAAAGAATACCAGGGGATGACATAACCATATATAGCAGCGCTTTCTGCACTCAAGAGCATTTGGAACTAGATGTGCTTTTCCAGGAGAAAATGCATAGTGCCTAAAAAGAACACCCCTTTAGCGGGGACTTCCAGAGGGCCCTTTTAAGAGAACCTTTAATACTTTAACGACCAATAATGTTTATTTTCATCATGGGTCCGATAAGGGTATATTAGGCGGACTCTTTAGCACTGGCCATTTAAGAGCATCTTTGGTGTCAGCCCCTTAAGAACAATATTGATACTTTAATAGCTAATTCAGTACCGGTCTTTTAAGAGAGAATTCGATACTGGCCCTTTAAGAGCGACTTTGACACTGGCCCTTTAATAGCGCCATACACGGTTTGTCGGTTTACCATGACAATCTTGTGGAAATCTGTATAAACAGTATGTCAGTGAGGGGAAAATCCAACTTCTAGTGTCCAATAGGGGACATGTGAAGGGACGTGAGTAAAGGACCTGAAAGTTTCTACTGGCTGCTATATTTCAGCTATTTGCATATGTGCTGTGATCGGCTGGTTACTGCTGTGCTGTGTGATATTTGCATTTCTGAACATTCCACTATTCATTTCTATAGGGGAATTTTTGGTCTTTAAACATAAATTACTTACTGCCACTGCCAAGGGCTTCAAAATGCAGTTTCAATGTAGTCTGTATGCAGGCCCGATTCTGGGGTTTCTGCCGCCTGAGGCAAACCTCAGGCGGCCGCCCCGAGTGATGGCCGACACCCCCCCCTCCCCCCCGTCGCCGCAGCCATCCACTCACCTGTCCCACGCCGCAGCCGGCCCGCGCTCTCTGCTGTCTCCACATCCCGTCAGGTCCCGCAATGTCACCCTGCAGCTGTCACGGACCTCCAGGCTGTGGTGAGTGAGTGGGGTGATCGGGTCGGGATGTGACGGGATGTGGAGAGCGCGGGCGACGGGACAGGTGAGTGGCCGCTGTCCTTTTTGTTAAGTGATACTTAACAAAAATGACAGCAGGGGGGACATAATGCCGCCCCCTGCCGGACCGCAAAATCTGCCGCCTGAGGCGGAAGGCTCATTCCGCCTTATGGCAGAAGCGGGCCTGTCTGTATGCAGTGGTTCAGGCTGTATTAAGAAAATCCTGAGAAACTGGAAGAAGAACTGGGGGGGGGGGGGCATTAAATCTTGTTGCGCCCCTGGCATACACCAGGCAGAAGGCTACATTGGCCACTTCTTCCTGACCTATGCCTGCTTTTGCCTGGCATACATACCAAAGAGACAGGCCATGCAGCTAACAAGGGGCCTTGGAGTTAGGAGGTCTTGTCCACATTCAGCCAAGCTCTTTGGCTATGAAGTGTAGAGAACCTATGCAGGACACCCCCTCTCCTGACAAACTGCATTGTTTGCATACAAGGTTCGTAGAATTGTCACATGGGTCATGGAAGGTTGGAGGAAACAAACATTAAGCCCTTGGTCCACAATGGACACCACAGGATGAAGTTTGCTATGATGGCTGTCTCGTGTGTATACTTCTAGTTGAGGCACCGGATACTTTCTTCTGCTCCCTTCTTCTTTGTGTTAGATCA
>NC_091454.1:40864539-40934539 GCF_027789765.1 Dendropsophus ebraccatus | reverse complement strand
GCAGACAGTGGGAATCCGATGCCGAGTGTTAGGGTTCAGCCTAACCCGAACCTCGGCGGGTTCGGACCATCCCTAGTCCCGGTTCTGGCAGGCAGTAAAGTGGTGGCATTCCAGGTGGTACCAAGGTTACCACTTTACCTATGGCTCACTTTCTGTTTACAGAGTGAACACCCCGGTTGACTATCATTGCTGCCACTATCAGAAAAAAAACTGCCAAACTTTGGAACAGTATTATCGGCTCTTAGTAGCAGTTGGAGTGTGTACTGGCTGCTGACTTCTGCCGTTTGTTGCCCTGCCTGAACCTATAATGTTCCTTTCTTTCTCTTTGTCCCTCACTGTTCTATCCAGATTCTTCTCTTTCTCACTGCAGCAACTGAATGACGACTTCCTATTCTCTGCTACACTATATTAAAGGGGGTGGTCGAGGAGCCTTTAAGTGGAAATGACACTCAAAAAAGGGATTAGGGATATTCCCGTGCTCATGCCATTGTCCTAAAAGACTTTAAAAAGTTTTAAACCGTCATTTTGTTAAAGGTTCAAGCTCATTAAAAAGTTTGGTTCGTTAACAAACCACACTTTTGCAGAAGTTTGAAACGAACTTGTGTTCGACAGGTTCAGTTCGGTCATCCCTAAAAAGGATGCTTTATTCAGACACAGTTTAGACTGAAGTAAAAGTATGCTTTATTCAGACACAATAGCACGGCATAAATGTGTGTCCCACAGAGAGCAACGGCTATTTCATATTACGCTTCTTCCAGCTGTTGTAGTGCTGTAATGCGAAACGGCCGTTGATCTCTATGGGACGCCTCTGTATGCCCTGCTATTGTGTCTGAATAAAAAATACTTTTAATTCAGTTGGTAAGTGCGGCTACTTATTTCTACACTATTACTGGAATTATTGTCTATGGTGATACAGCAGAGCACCCCGCTGAAATACTTTTTCGCTGAATTGCGGCCGCAGAAAACTGACATGTCAGTTCTTTGCGGCGCCGCATGGGATCCCGGCCGGAGCGTATACGATGTGTATACGCTCCGGCCAGGATCCCATAGGAAATAAGGCAGTGTCTCACAGAGCACAAAGTGCTGAAGGCAACAACGGCTGTACTTTTACACTGTGTGAACATAGCCCTAGGCCCACAGACATGGTTGGTACTGTTTTTTTTTTTGGTTTTTTTTTAGGGGGGGAGTACTATAATAAAAGGGTCAAACTATAAGAGTGGTGATCAGAGCAATATAAAATGACACTGAAGACTGAATCTTAACAAAAGAGAAAATGAGCTCAACTTTTTAACATTGTTGGCAAAGACTTTCCGCTTTCAGTTTATGGCCTCTACAGACTACTGTTCTAAAAGCTTATTTATCTACTTAAATGAAAAGTCATGTTTGGTGTTCAACACATAGCTAACAAAACCTTCTTCACACTGATATTAAAGACACCACAGGCAGGCTAACTTCTATAGTTGTTAAAATTGTCTTAACTTTTGCAATAAATTGTAGTCTACAGATTATACCTCTTTAAAGCAGATACACACCATAAAATTAAATGAGGAATAAAAATGTAGTTTATACACATCGGCTGGGAACGACTGTTTAGGACAGTGTAGAGTTCAAGGTCATTTCATCGTTACTGGAGTTTACTGTCTTTCTGCTAATTTACCACGTACGTAACTTTTTATTAACTGAAATAACAAGGAAATGTTTTTGTCATATGGATAATTTGCTACACAGTCATTTGTATATACCTTTTTTTTTTTTTTTTTTTGTAAATAAGATCACCCACAGTTTAAGAGTTATATCCGTGCTTTTAAGGGAAGGTATAAAAATTCCAATTTCTTCTGTTTTATTGCCCTATTGGTTCCACTGATGGTTTTAAAGATGAGTTTTTCAGTGCTAGTCCAAAATTTATTTTGTACCCGAACAACACCCCTAATGATTCTTCACGCCAAATGTCACCACTAGTGACTTTAAGATCCACTACAACTTCATTGCTTTTTTTTATTAAACTATTCATTTAATATTTTGGTCTTGTTACCATCTCCTTTAACCACTGCAGTGCTGCCGGTAACTCTAAAAGTGATTTTACAAATTTGTAACGGATGAGATGAGTGAACCGAACTTCCCAAACCAATATTCATCCCAAACTTTGCAAAAAATTCTGGAACTGATCACATTTTCAAAAAAATCCGATCCAAAATGGTGGCCGCACGTTGTACATTATATTACAAGTGAAGCTTGGGTGCAAAAGCTTATCTGTAATCCCTTGCGGCCATGCAGTGGATTGCAATGCAGTTCCCCCCTGCTACTTGACGCTTTTTCTACTTACATACTGTATATATATTAGAGCAAGTCAGCTCCTGCACAGTGACCAGACATATAAATTTACACCAACTAGAGATAGATGAGGCAGGGTTAGAGAGGGTAATAGAAGGTTGATTAGGTACTGAGGACAGATATAGGTTGGTGTAAGGTGTCTAGCTGTCCTCAGCTCTCCTGGGTGAAGTTAACTCAGTGAGTCACCTGCCACATTAACTCTGATGGCCTGTTCTAAAACCGTGTCTGGCAGCAGCATAAATGTCAATGTGCAATAACAGTAAGCTTCAGTAGAAATCAGCCAACAGGGAGAACAGGTATTATTACCCCTAATGGCGCACACACAGTTAGGAGTCTTTGGATGTATGGTTAAAGATACCACCTCTGGTTCTGGGGTTTTCAGACACTACAGGAGAAAGCACTTAAAGCAAAAGGTGAGAGTGTGTCACGTCTTTGGTACTGCCCCTAAAGCAGAGGGTGAGATGGTATCTGCCAACTTGGGCACTGCCACTAGAGAAGCTGAGATGGTGTCTGCTGACTTGGGGACTAACACGCAAGAAGAAGATGAGATTATGTCTGCCAACTTGGGTACTGCCTTAGAAGGAGATGGGACTGGCAAGGTGGATTCTGCCACTGGATGGATGGATTCTGCATCTGGTGAAGGTGTCATAAACAGCAGGGTCTGTGCAGGGTGTTGTGGCACTTCTTCTTCCCATACCTCAGGTTCTTTTGCTAATAAAGGAGGCAAAAGGCAACACGTGAACCTTAAGTGATCGCTAGAGGCAGGTTCTGGCTCCTGGGGCTGCTGTCTAGTAAGTTCACTGACTAAGTTTCATTATTCCTTCAGTGTACATGTAAAGGATGAGAGGAGAGGCAGGGCCTCCATGTCAGAGGTCACATGTCTGCACCATATTCCTGCACACCGCAGTTCCCATAATGTTCCCCATCCTGTGGTTCACCAGCTGCTCCAAAACTACAACTTCAGCAGTCAGGGTATGATGAGAGTTGTAGCAGCAGCTTGGGACCCACAGGTTAGGGAATACTATTCATTATGTACAGGCTAAACCTTGTGACACCAATTCTTTGTATTCTTATTGTATTTGATCCAAATTGTACTAGGAATTACAGTAGCAATTTGTATATGGTGCTGTGACTGGTTCTGTCATGGTTTAGGGAAGCTGTTGCAAAGCTACATACAACTCACATTATGCCTGGACAGCAAAAGCTTTAGGCATGATGGGAGTACATGGTATACTGGTGGGGACAATATGGTTTGTGGACTGATGGCCTTTGTGTGCCAAGGCTGCACCTGTCGCTTTAACTTTTGACATCAGGTGCAGAAAGCTGCAGTTGCCCACTAAGAAGTAGAGTTGCTGAGGCCATTGACATGATACTCAGCTGGTGTTGTAAAGTGGCCTTCAGTCCAGTGTGCCGTTACGGCTGTCAGAGTTGAGGAGTGTGTGTTTTTTTTTTGTTTTGTTTTGTTTTTTTTTGGGGGGGGGGGTGTTGGAGCATGGGGCCAAACTGCCCAACATGCAAGAAAAGCTAGCTCCACATCTGGGTGAATATAGTGGAGACTGGGCCTGACTCAGGAATGCTCCTGGCACATGTCCTACCACCAACCAGGATTGCTGGTGTCCTTCTCCTTCTAGTCGGCTTCCTCCTCTGCAACCTTCTCTTCCGGTCAGAAACACTTCAGGTTATGATGGATGATGTCATAGTGGCACACGACAAAGCGGAGGAGGAAGAAGGCCAATTCTCCCAAATGTTGGTCCACTCATCCACTTTGGTCTACCAAGGGGACAGTTATGGATAAAGAGTAGCATGACGACTAGGAAAAGGAAGATTTGTGCTAAAAGCAGGGTGGAACCCAGAGCATCTTATGGAGAGCACTGGAGGGTGGCTGGGGGGATGAAGAGGAGGCAGAAAAGACACCTCCCACCAAGGATAGCTTGTTCTTCACTCTTGGCAGCCTTGCTTATATGAGCAATTACGTGCTGCACTGCCAGAGAAATGACCCCTGAGTTGCTAAGATGGTGTATACGTAATTAGAGATGAGTGAATCGCTCATCTAAACAAAGCGAAGCACTTCATTTGATCAGTGCTCCGCTCTTTAAGCTAACTGCCTTTCAGTGCTGCTCCGCTACATGGTGCTCCACCCTGGGTGTCGGGGGAAAAGCTGGACCCAATCCTGGGAAACGGGGAAAAGTTTTCCAGGATGTGATCCAGGTTTTCATGGCATCCTGGGAGAAGTGACAAGGAATGAAGCAGTGCTGAAAATAAGTCTATTTGATGAGCGAAGCGCTGATCAAATGAAGTGCTTTGCTTTGATATATGAGCGATTCACTCATCTCAATATATAATAATTTGGGTTTCCAGTGCTCTGTAATTCTTCTACATTCTTCTGTGTATGTCCTTGGTTTAACTATGCTCATGACTTTGTATATTTTAGATATGTGAAATAAAAGTTGTTGATTTTCTGCCATTTACAATGGTGAAGCTGAAGCTGGTGGAGTATATGTTTAATGTTTATTAATCGTTAATCGTCATCGTTAATTTCCAAGAATCTCAACTTTTTTTACTCTTTAAAATACTTTCTTTCATACAATTACAATATTTTCACAACAGTGTCTTTAGCTATCCATAAAGCATTGGAACATTAAAGACTTTCGTCTCTCATGTCTGTTCAGAAATCGGGTGCATTACAGAACCTGTGAACATGAAGCAAGGCACAGAATACAACTACTATAGCTCCCAAGCCTGTTGGTAGCACATTTATATCACACTATTCAATGAGTGTTAACAGCTGCCTGCTTTGAAAGATGTGAATTGAGATATATGCTACACATAATTTTGTCTTTATCTTTTATAAAACAACTTACTGATTCTGCAGGGAAATCGCTAATGTTTTTTCTACTGCAAGAATCAATACAAACTATTTTAAACCAAGGTGGTCTTTGGAGATATTTTGTACTTTGTACTTTAATCCTCAAAGTCTTTACTCAAGAGGAAAACAAAAGAGTTTTTTTTCATATAGATTTTTGTTAAATAATAAAATTCCATAGTATCTTCTTTAATATTTATTTTATAATATTTTTTTCTAGTAAATTATTGTGCATTATAAAATATGACATTTTATACTGTTATATAATTTCAACTTATAAAATCCTCTTGCAGGACAGTTTTATTGAACTTACTGTGAGATCATACCTCGTAGTATGTCATTGGTTGGGTTATCACTAAAAAGTTATGCCAAAGTGTACTTCAGTGTACCCATGGTGGTCCCAATCACTTTAATTAATCAAACATAGGCTATTTGTGAATATTATAGATGAGGTTGAACTCTGATTGGGGCAGAACCAAAACTTTTGCAGGTTCATAATGTAGAGAAGGCAAAATGGAGAACACATGGGATCCAGACTTTTCTCTGTTGTGAGACGAGGTTTTACCTACGCTTCTGGGGTCAGCTCACGAAGAGAAGAGGGATATTCTCTTTTCATTATTGGCTTTTGCAGTATCCGCTCAACTAAGTAGCAGATGCCTCTAGGGCCGGACGGGCCAGCTGGAATTTCAGGCAAATGCCAGGTTGGATAGTCTTATGGGATATTAGCACATCACCAGGGGCAAAATGGTCAGGGGAATGGGTGGCATTTGCCCCTTGGTCAGTTCCCCAGTATGTACCTACGGTCACCACCATCAGCATGCTGGTGCCTATGCTTTTAACTCTACGTGCTACTAGCATGTAAAGTTAAAAGTAGTGCACTGACAGAACCAAAAGCCATTGACTCCTCACTCTGCCAGTCACTTTTGTGGCCGACGACAGAGTAGAAAGAAAAGGCAGTAAGCAGTTAAGTATATGTCTTTTTGTGTGTGTTTTACATAGGGTGGGGGAGGCTTAAAACAGGATGGGTTAAAACCCTGGGTGGGGGACCCATTTGGATGCTCTAAGGCGACCTAACTACTATATAGGGACACAGAGAGGCCAGACTACTATATGATGGCACATAGCGGGCCTATAATGTCCAGGTGCATAGAGAGGACCTTTACTATACTGCCGATTTTTGCTTTTTTCTTTATTTATAGGGGTGTTAATCAATATATATACAGTATTGTTTAATACTGCAATCCTTACAGGGACTTTATTCTCTGGTACGGCAGATTTATAGATGATCTCCTCTTGGTCTGGTGTGGAGGCGAGAAGCACGCTATAGAATTTGTTAAATACATTAATGGCAATACGCTGAATCTAAAATTTACGCACCAATTTGATCTGGAGTCCATTGCATTTCTGGATTTGAAATTGTGTCTGAACAATGGTCAAATTACTACTTGCCTGTACAGAAAACCCACATCAGGGAATGGTGTACTACAGGCAAGTAGTAGTCATCCTAACCATGTCACTAGAAACCTGCCGGTGGGGGAGTTCATTAGAATTTGCAGAAATTGCTCCGTAGATGCATGCTATGAGGAAGCAGCCAGGGAACTCACTGCCAGACTCAAAATCAGGGGTTACAGCACTCCTATCATTGAGAGAGCACGACGGATAGCTGAATCACACGATAGATCATACCATCTAGAAGATAGAGGGACACGTAGAACTCACACTAATAATACTAACAAGGATGTGGGAGGTGTCCGGAGATCTAGTGACAAACAACTTACATTCTCTACTGTTTATAGTCCCCAGTTTAGAGAAATAAGCAACATCATTAATTAATATGTCCCCATGTTACTCCAGGATCGGAAATGCGAAAAGATACTCACATCAGGTGTGAGATGTGTCGCAAGAAGGGGGAAAACTTTAGGCAATATGTTGTCCCCAAGCCATGTGAACATCTTTAATGCTCCTAAAAGTAGTACAAATTGGTTAGCTACAACAGGTTTTCATAAATGCGGAGGACCTAGATGCCCCCTATGTAAATTTACAACTAGGAAACAGCTTTCAGTAACATCCTACAGCACCGGATATTCTTTTAATATAAGATCTTTTATTAATTGTGCTACAACCTATGTTATCTATGTGGGGGAATGTACAATTTGTAAGTTGCAATATGTTGGATCGACTAAAAGGATGCTAAAAACACGCTTTAGTGAACACATAGCTGACATTCGTGCACACAGTGCGTTAAATACCGGTAAATCGGTATCAGGATTATCCAGGCACTTTAGTGAATGCCACGGAGGGGATATAACGGGTCTCTCTATGTGTGCCCTGGAAAGGGTGAATAAACCATTACGATTGGGTACAGATCCTGAGAAAAAGGGAAGCTTATTGGATCTTATATCTGGATACCCGACATCCCAAGGGCTTGAATCGGAAATCTGATTTATATTATATATACTGAATGTATTATCTTAATAGTATCCGGTTCTTGTTTTCCCTTTTACCCTCTGTAAGTAAGTCATGTGATCCCCATTCCTGACAGGTGACGCCTAAGAGGCGGGTCTAGGTTTGGAGATGTGCATCTTACCTATAAAAGTCTTTCATTACACAGTTGTAATTGCCATGATTAAGAGGGAGAACCTCGCAACGTGTCGGCGCTGATGTTTTTATTCATTTGATTGTTGTTTTAAGATGCAAGTCTAATAAAGAAATACACATTTTTTACGGAGCTGAGAGCCACCATTTTCTTCATTGAAGTTTACATACGGGAGACGGCCCGCAATATTGCTCTACGTGCTCCGGACCTGGGGAATTACAGCAGCATATATATACTGCATTTGGTGAGCTGACTTGTTCTTTGCTCTTCTATATATACAGTATGTGCATCCAGCGCCACTACTCTAACTCTGTTGATTATACGGCAATACAGTGTAATGGAATAGATGGAACCTACTTAATCCAGTGATTCGTGATGAGAAGATGTCCTCTGTATAGTTATCCTTGGTTGCGTTTTGTTGATCGTGGCAGTATCTAAGATGATTGGTAGAGGCAACGAATCAGTCTATAGATTGTTATGCCGGGAGCGCGCTCCGGACGGTAGCGCAATCTCAACCGGCTGCGGCGTTCTGTGTGTGTGAAGTGTGACGTCACAGTAACTCACTACGGAGTCTCAAAGGGACCATCCAACGTTTCAGCGTGACTTACGCCTTCCTCAGGGATAGTGGCCCCCCTTTGCTCTCTCCTTTTGAAGATGTCTGCGGAACGTTACCAATCGTATAGGTGATCTGTCGTTCGCATTCTGCGTTTTCCTCTCCAAAAGTTCTTTTGTTACCATTATATATTTATAGATTCCATATCCTAATTGCTTTCGTAGTTAATTTAAAAATGCAAAGAGCTCCATTTCTGCGTTCAGTCCATTAGGGATAATAGTGTTAAACTGAAAAATCATTTTGGTTTCAGCGCGTGACATTTGCTCAATAAAATTGCCCCCTCTCCAATGTCGCTTTATTTTCTTCAAACCCCCGAAAGTTGTATTTTTCATTTCTCCCCCATGTTTCTCTGTGTAATGTTTTGATAGCGGATGTCCTTGAAATTTTCTTTCTATATTGTATATGTGTTCCTGTAGTCTTTTACATAGCATACGTTTAGTGCGACCTATGTAGATTTTCTCAAATTATCCCTTTATCTTTACACGAAATATGTGATTTTATTAAATGGGTGTGTTCTAGATTTTTTAACTCTAATATGGGATTTCTTCTTTTGCATTTTTGACAGGCTTTACATTTTTTACACGGGTAGAAACCGGGGGTTGTTCGGATGTAATTATCTAAATTATTTTTGCATTCTCTATCATATTTTATTGTTGGTGCAATCATGTTTCCCACATTTTTTGCTTTCCTGATGATTTTATCTCCCCTCAGAATGTCCCAATGTTTTTTTATAATTCTCTTGAGAATATGACTATGGGTGGTGTACGTGGTTACATTAGGTACTTTTATAAGATTGTTTTCATCTTCCCTACCTGTCATGCTTTTCCCCTGTAATAGTGTTCCTCTTTCTATCATGCCTATTTCTCTACATGTTGTTGTCATGTGTTCCTTGTTGTATCCTTTGGGAGATAGTCACATTAGAAAAATACTTGGAATGGAATTTAGTACCAAAAGGTCTAAAATTACACAAACCTTTCTCTGGAGATCTGGGCGATCCTAACACCTTAAGAGAGTGGGATGAATTACTGCACAAGTGTTCTAAAAAAGCAGTACAATTTGTTATAGATAAAAGAAAAAACTCCCTACTCAATATTAATAAAGAGATTGCTACACTATTTGAAAAGATAAAACCCTATAAAAACCTGACAGATATAAAAAGTTTGGCAGAAAGCATAAAAAGAAGGATACATAAGAAAGAGGAGGAATTGATCCGTAAAAAACAACGTAAATTGGAGAGAGACTCCATACCACCTGATCAATGTGATGAAGACAACTGCCTATGTATAGTATACGAAACCGAGGATCAGGATACCAGAGGAAGAAGAATTGGTGGAAATCTCCATATATGATGAAGAAAATGCACCAAATAGAAGTCTAGTAGTAGATACTACACACAATTCATCCATAAGGAAAAAGAAAAAAGAAAAAACTGAAAAATACCCACATCTCCAGAAATTATAGTCAGAAGGAAGTCAATGCAGAACATGAATGACTCACAAAGAACAATACATGACTTTAGGACAATATATACACCTACTATACCCATTACGAATAGATATCAATCCTTGGAAGAAATAACAGAACTAACAAGTAATCCTATTACATCGCCACTCAGAATAGTAAAACATGTGAAACAGGACAAACATGCACACGCTACAAACACTTATGGGAAAGACAAAAGAGTAGCAATAACAAAAAAGACAGTTAAGAAGGATTTATTTCGAAGGGTAACAAGAAAAAACACAAGAGAGGAACCAGAGGAGGGAAATTCACCAAAGAAAAAACAGAGAAAACATTAGAAAAGGAAACACAAAAGATCTTTTACCTGAGCACATATACCCTAAAACCAAATGAACAATCCCTCTTACAAAAATGTCTAAAATATGCCCCAACATCCAAATTTAACAAATTCGATGCATACATAGGAGTGAAGAAATTCATTAGAAATCTGACTCTAAAAAAATTCTTTCTCAAGAACCCTATTCAGACAACAATAGAGAACAAGGAAATGTATACACACACCTCATTGAAAGAGAAGTCAAAATTTTGTCCCCAAAATAAACATTCAGAACCCCTGAGAACCTTCGAATATATGATAACGAGGGAAATAAGAAACACAAAAGTATCAGAAAAAAAACGGGAAAGAAAACTTAACGAGAAAAGAAAAAAGCGCAATTAAGAGCTTGCAAGATAACAATGATATAATAATACGACCAGCTGACAAGGGGGGAAGTATTGTTATCCCAAATAAAGAACAGTACCATGAAGAATGTCGAAGGATACTGGGAGATGATAAAACTTATGAGAAACTAAGTGGAGATCCAACAACTATATACAAGCAAGAACTTAACACACTAATAGAGAAAGGAAAAGAGAAAGGGATTATCTCTAAGAATGAGAGAGAATTTATTATGAATCAGAATCCCAGAATTCCAGCATTTTATTATTTGCCCAAGATCCACAAGTCACTGGATAAGCCCCCAGGGAGACCCATTATCTCGGGGATAGACAGTTTAACATCCAACCTATCTGGGTATTTAGACCAATTTTTACAAGGAGGTGCGCAATCACTTCCAACGTATCTTAAAGATACAAAA
This sequence comes from Dendropsophus ebraccatus, assembly GCF_027789765.1. NCBI lineage: Eukaryota > Metazoa > Chordata > Amphibia > Anura > Hylidae > Dendropsophus > Dendropsophus ebraccatus. The sequence goes on along the minus strand of NC_091454.1, from coordinate 40,923,539 downwards.
CATATATTACAAATAATAAATGAGGTTAAATGGGAAAGTAGCTACATCCTATGCACCCTAGACGTAACCTCACTGTATACGATTATACAGCATGATAAAGGAAGAGAATCAACTGAGTTTTTTCTAAGATCATCAGGAAAATATGAAGAAGAGCAAATAATGTTTTTAGGAGAATGCATCTCATTTATTTTACATCATAACTATTTCTTTTATGAAGGACAATTTTACAAACAGACATGGGGCACGGCGATGGGCACGAAATTCGCACCCAGTTATTCAAACCTGTATGTGGGATAGTGGGAGAATGACAACATCCATCCGAATGGAGTGCTCATCGCCGACCTCTTAATATAGCACCGTTTTATAGACGATATTGTTTTTATTTGGAAGGGAGGAGAAGAAAGTCTAAAAGTGTTTTTAGAAGAAATTAATAAAAATGAATTTTATTTGAACTTCACACCACATTTTAGCAAAGAAGAAATTAATTTTTTAGATCTGACTATTTATGTTAAAAACAACTGCCTACAAACCAAAACAAAACCTACGGACAGTAACAGTTACATAGATAGAAAAAGTTGCCACCTACCCCTATGGCTAACCAACATCCCTAAGGGACAATTTAACCGACTCAGAAGGAACTGTACGAACATAGAGGACTATGAAGAAGAAGCAACCGAATTACAAAGTAAATTACTAGCCAAAGGATACAACAAGGAACACATGACAACAACATGTAGAGAAATAGGCATGATAGAAAGAGGAACACTATTACCGGTGAAAAGCAAAACAGATAGGGAAGATGAAAACAATCTTATAAAAGTACCTATTGTAACCACGTACACCACCCATAGTCATATTCTCAAAAGAATTATAAAAAAACTTTGGGACATTCTGAGGGGAGATAAAATCATAGGAGAAAAGATCCCCAAAAATCCGACATTTATCTTCAGGAAAGCAAAAAATGTGGGAAACATGATTGCACCAACAATAAAATATGATAGAGAATGCAAAAATAATTTAGATAATTATATCCGAACAACCCCCGGTTTCTACCCGTGTAAAAAATGTAAAGCCTGTCAAAAATGCAAAATAAGAAATCCCATATTAGAATTAAAAAATCTAGAACACACCCATTTAATAAAATCACATATTTCGTGTAAAGATAAAGGAATAATTTATTTCATCAAATGCCCATGTGAGAAAATCTACATAGGTCGCACTAAATGTATGCTATGTAAAAGACTACAGGAACACATATACAATATAGAAAGAAAATTTCAAGGACATCCGCTATCAAAACATTACACAGAGAAACATGGGGGAGATTTGAAGAAAATAAAGCGACATTGGAGAGGAGGCAATTTTATTGAGCAAATGTCACGCGCTGAAACCAAAATGATTTTTCAGTTTAACACTATTATCCCAAATTGACTGAAAGCAAACATGGAACTCTTTGCATTTTTAAATTAACTACGAAAGCAATTAGGATATGGAATCTATAAATATATAATGGTAACAAAAGAACTTTTGGAGAGGAAAACGCAGAATGCGAACAACGGATCACCTATACGATTGGTAACGTTCCGCTGACATCTTCAAAAGGAGAGAGCAAAGGGGGGCCGCTATCCCTGAGGAAGGCGTAAGTCACGCTGAAACGTTGGATGGTCCCTTTGAGACCCCATAGTGAGTTACTGTGACGTCACACTTCACACACATGGAACACTGCAGCCGGTTGAGATCACGCTACCGGCCGGAGCGCGCTCCCGGCATAACAATCTATACACTGATTCGTTGCCTCTACCAATCATCTTAGATACTGCCACGATCAACACAACGCAACCAAGGATAACTATACAGAGGACATCTTCTCATCACGAATCACTGGATTAAGTAAGTTCCATCTATTCCATTACACTGTATTGCCGTATAATCAACAGAGTTAGAGTAGTGGCGCTGGATGCACATATATATATATTGATTAACATTACTATTACTTGGAGGGAACGGGTCTATCTCCAGACTGCATCCATTAGCAGCAAGCTACACTCCGCCAAACATTGAGTGCCGTATCTGCAACACTATCACTAGTATGGAACGTTTTATTTTATTTATAGGGGATTGATATTTTATTTGCCAGGGCTGCTTTTTAGTTTCAGTCTGACCCTGCCTGCCTCAGCCGCTGATTGGCTAAGCAGACACTGCAGGAGCCAATGCTAAAGAGAGAAGATATAAGCTGAGCCCAAATGGGTAAGTATAATCCCCCTCAACAGAGCACAGTCTGGCCCCCAGGGTTTAAGTAGAGATGCATAACGTCCCCAGCTAATCACCTTATGTTACATGAACATGTCTTATGAACCCACTTAGGTAACATCTATTTGTCATATGGCATTATATACTGTATATGTTCATTTTCCTTTAGCATAAATAGGCATCTAATATTAAAGCGTAAGTCTAATTCAAATGTCATTTTTCAGAAATCAATAAATATCAACAGTACAAGCGATTTTAACCGTATACGTTTAAGCGTATATTTACGCCCTGTTGTCTTTAAGGGCGTTCAGAACGGGGCCGCGCGGCGACCCCGCTCTGAACAGCCACAGTTCCGGGTGCCGCGTGTAGCCCGGGACCGCGGCTATTAGCGGGTACGGTCCGATCGCCGTGCCCGTTAATAAGGTAATCGGATGCAGCTGTCAAAGTTGACAGCTGCATCCGATTACCGGATGCAGCTGTTCCCTGGTGTCTAGTGCCGGAGATCGCTCCCCCGGGACGTTGTCCCGGAGGAGCGATCTCCGTGACTGAAGCCGGCCGGGGTCCGCTCCAAGATGGCGCTGACGCTGGCTCGGCACTCGTTTGTTTTTGGCTGCAGCAGCCGAAAGCAAACGAGTGCTGCTCTCATTGATCTTTGCTGTATAAGTATACAGCAAAGATCTCAATGAGAGATAAGTGACTATATACTAGAAGTCCCCCATGGGGGCTTCTAGTATAAGTGTAAAAAAAATAAATAAAGTGTTGTAATCAATAAAAAGCCCCCTCCCCTAATAAAAGTCTGAATCATCCCCCTTTTCCCAGGTTATAAATAAAAATAAATAAATATGTTTGCTATTGCCGCGTGCGTAATCGCACAAACTATTAATTAATCACATTCCTGATCTCGCAAGGTAAATGGCGTAAGCGCAAAAAAATTGCGCATTTTTGGTCGCATCAAATCCAGAAAAATTGTAATAAAAAGCGATCAAAAAGTAAACATCATGGTGCAAAAAATGACACCTCTCACAGGCCCATAGACCAAAGGATAAAAGCGCTATGTATGGGAATGGAGCGATTTTAACCCTTAGACGACCCAGGGCGTATAGTTACGCCATGGAAGTCTGTCCCCAGACGATCTAGGGCGTAACTGTACGCCCTGGGTGTTTCTCCCGCTATGAAGCGTGCTCCAGAGCAGAGCGCTCTTTACAGCAGGTGGGGGCCGGCTGCAATCAGCAGCCGGGACCTCAACGGTAATGACACGCTGCAGCGATCGTGCTGCCGCGTGTCATTAACTCCACGGCGCGTCCGTGGCGTTTAAGTGTAAGTGACAGGGGGAATCCCCTGTCACTTACCGATCGGGACCCCCGCAGTGTGACTGCGGGGGTCCAAGATCGGTAAAACGGACCGCCGGAGGTCTCTTACCTGCCTCCGTGCGGTCCGATCGGCGATCTGCTGCACTAAGCCTGCACAGGCAGGCTCAATGAGCAGATCGCCGATAACACTAATCAATGCTATGCCTATGGCATAGCAATCATCAGTGTAGAAATCTAACTAAAAAAAATAATAATAAAAAGTGATCAAAACGTCCGATCTTCACAAATATGGTATTAATAAAAACTAGAGATCATGGCGGAAAAAATGACACCCCATACAGCCCCGTAGGTGAAAAAATAAAACCGTTATAAGCGTCACAATAGTCCCATTTTATTTTATTTATTTATTTTTGTCGCTTTTACCATATAGTGCATTACGTAGACACAGGAACCCCCCAAACGTTACCATATTGCATTCTTTTTTGCGATTTTACCAATTTATATCTTCATAAATAATATATTTGGAATTCCATCATACATGTTGTGGGAGAATGAAAGACGCCATTACAAAGTACAACTATTCCTGTAACAAATAAGCCCATGGCCTTGTAGATAAAAAACTGAAAGTGCTGGAGCTCTTAGAAGGGGAGGAGGGAAAAATGAAAACACTAAGATCAAAATTTGTGCGGTCCACTGGGTCATTTTGGGCCTGGTCCTCAAAGGGTTAAGGAACATATATTTGTTAACAATGATTTGAATTTTTTACAGGCCATCAGATAAAAGAAAAGTTATACATATTATATATCATTTTAATCGTAACAACTTGAGGAACATATATAACAAGTAAATTTTACCCCAGGGCGAATGATGTAAAAACAAATACCCTCCAAATAAACAAAATGCGGGGGGGGGTTTTGTTTGTTTTTTTAAATTTCACCACACATTTATTTTTTTTCTGGTTTTGCAGTGTACTTTATAAAAAAAATTCTGCCTGTCATTGCAAAGTACAATTAGTGATGCAAAAAATAAGGGCTCATGTGGGTTTCTAGGTGGAAAAATGTAAGTGCTATGGCCTTTTAAGCACAAGGAGGAAAAAATGAAAACGCAAAAATCGAAATTGGCTCTGTCCTTAAGGGGTTAAGAAACTCTGTAATAGGTTTTGTTAAGCAAAAGTGTTTCCTTCTCTGTACTCTGTTTTTCTACCATCCCCCTCACTTCAGAAGAAGCAGGATTTCTTTGTCCATTATACTCTATGGAGATAGGAGGGGTCAAGGGGGTGACCTCTCCATGCAGCCGCCGGGGTCCATGTGCAGGGACCCGGCGCTGCTACTAGTTCAGCCCCGGGGGGAGCCTTACCTCCCCCCGCTCCTGTCACCCGCTGTGCCGGCCGGCGAGCGCGTCCCCGCCTCCTAGGGCGCGCGCGCGCCGGCTGTCTCGGATTTAAAGGGCCAGTCCGCCCCTAGTTGGAAGTTGCACTAATCACTTCCTATAAATTCCAGCCCTGCCCCACTACAGGTGTTGGAGCCTCTACATGCTTTCCATAGCGTTTGGCCCAGCTCCCGGTTGTTCCTGATTCCTGTCCGCTACCTGGTCCCTAGTCCTTGTTCCTGATTCCTGTCCGCTACCCGGTCCCTAGTCCTCGTTCCTGGTTCCTGCTCCTCTGTTACACTATTGCTCCTGTGTTCAGCCTGTCACCTGCGGTTACGCCTACAGACCTCTGCCAGCACCATCTCCTGCCTACTGCTCCTGCCACGTCTCGCCTGCCGTCACTAGCAACCAAGCCAGGGGTAGCGACCTGGGGGTCGCCTGCCGCAGCAAGTCCATCCCACCTTGCGGCGGGCTCTGGTGAAAACCAGCGGCCCCTTAGACTCCGCTCCCTGGTGAGGTTAGTGCCATCGCTAGTGACAGTCCAGTGGATCCACTACTCCAGGTGTTACAGTAGGCTCCAACCATGGATCCCGGCGAGGTGCCTGATATCCGTGACGTAGCCCAAGTGGTCGCCCAACAGGCGCAACAAGTCCAGCAACAGTCGCAGCAGATCCAGCAACTCACTGCACTGCCTTACAGCAGCATACTACAGACCAGCGCACACCACCTCCTGCTGCTTTTTCTACACTTCGACTGGCTCTTCCAAGCAAATACGCTGGTGACTCCAAGTTGTGCAGAGGATTCCTGACTCAATGCACCATGCATATTGAACTTTTAAGTAGTCAGTTTTCCACCGAGCGCTCTAAAGTGGCTTTCATCATCAGCCTATTGGAGGGTAGAGCTCTGGCTTGGGCCACGCCGCTGTGGGACCGAGATGACCCTGCTGCTGCCAATCTCCGAACCTTCCTGGCCGAGTTTCGCTCCGTCTTTGAGGAACCTGCCCGTGCCTCTTCAGCTGAGACTGCCCTCCTCAACCTCTCTCAAGGGAGCTCCTCTGTTGGTGACTACGCCATCCAGTTCCACACCCTGGCGGCAGAATTAGACTGGAATGAGGCCGCTCTTATAGCCACCTTCAAGAAGGGCCTGTCCAGTCAGGTGAGAGACGTACTTTCCGCCCGAGACCTACCTACCTCCCTGAACAAACTCATCCTACTGGCCACCAGGGTCGATACTCGTTTTTCTGAGAGAGAGGAGGAGGTCTGGCATGAAGGGCGACTAAGCCTGTCCCGTCGCCATCACCAGCTGGCGCCGGTCTTCCAGAATCCTGACATTCTGGTGTCCCAGTCGACTCCTGAGATTCCTATGCAGGTGGAACGGGCTCACCTGACGCCTGATGAAAGAATTCGTCGTCTGGAGCTGAATCTCTGCCTCTACTGCGGTGGTTCGGATCACTTTCGGCTGAGATGTCCCCAACGTTTTCAAGCGTCCGGGAAACGCCAGCACCTAGGTCCGGTGGGAGAGGTCTCCCTAAGTGTGAATGCCACCTCTCCAAGGTTGTCTGTGCCAGTCTCCATCCAGACACCCTCAGGACAAACTCACCAGACTACTGCCTTTCTCGATTCTGGGTCAGCAGGCAGTTTTATTGCAGCTACATTGGTCCAAAGATGGCGGCTACCCGTGACCTCACTAGCCAGACCCCTGACTATCTCCTCGGTCACGGGCGAGATTCTTACCGACCATGTGCACTACCAGACCGCACCTCTAGTCCTCCAGGTGGGCACTTCACATCAGGAAAAGATCTCCTTCTACGTCCTGCCCCATTCTTCTTCCACCATCCTCCTGGGACTCCCTTGGCTGCGATTACATGCTCCTAAGCTGGACTGGAGAACTGGGAAGATTCTTAGTTGGGGTCAGGACTGTTCCAACCAGTGTCTGAGGTCACCTCAGCCCATGTACTATGTTGTCACCCGACCCCGCCAAGCCTCTATCCGGCCTACCGGCGGAATACCAAGACTTGCCTGATGCCTTCTCTGCCACGGAGGCGGACTCTCTACCACCTCATCGAGCGTACGATTGTCCCACGATTGACCTCCTTCCTGGAACTTCTCCTCCACAAGGTCGGGTGTACCCTCTCTCCGTACCCGAGACTGAGGCTATGTCCTCTTTCATCCATGAGAACTTACAGAAGGGTTTCATCCGTAAATCCACATCCCCTAGGGATGGACTTCATCATCGATTTGCCTCCATCTGCAGGCAAGAAAGAGGGGGAGGCCAAAGGGGGGGGGTACTGTCACGGCCGCGGCGGCGTCCCGTGCTCCGGGCTGCCGCCGCGACCTCTCCATGCAGCCGCCGGGGTCCATGTGCAGGAACCCGGCGCTGCTACTAGTTCAGCCCCGGGGGGCGCCTTACCTCGCCCCGCTCCTGTCACCCGCTGTGCCAGCCGGCGCGCGCGTCCCCACCTCCTAGGGTGCGCGCGCCGGCTGTCTCAGATTTAAAGGGCCAGTCCGCCCCTAATTGGAAGTTGCACTAATCACTTCCTATAAATTCCAGCCCTGCCCCACTACAGGTGTTGGAGCCTCTACATGCTTTCCATAGCGTTTGGCCCAGCTCCCGGTTGTTCCTGATTCCTGTCCGCTACCTGGTCCCTAGTCCTTGTTCCTTATTCCTGTCGGCTACCCGGTCCCTAGTCCTCGTTCCTGGTTCCTGCTCCTCTGTTACACTATTGCTCCTGTGTTCAGCCTGTCACCTGCGGTTACGCCTACAGACCTCTGCCAGCACCATCTCCTGCCTACTGCTCCTGCCACGCCTCGCCTGCCGTCACTAGCAACCAAGCCAGGGGTATCGACCTGGGGGTCGCCTGCCGCAGCATGTCCATCCCGCCTTGCGGCGGCCTCTGGTGAAAACCAGCGGCCCCTTAGACTCCGCTCCCTGGTGAGGTTAGTGCCATCGCTAGTGAGGGTCCAGTGGATCCACTACTCCAGGCGTTACAAATCTGCTGCCGAGCGTTCGGGTTCATACGAACCTGAACCTCGGCAGGTTTGGAACATCCCTAAAGTTAATGAAAAGAAAAACAGCAATTACAGAAGTATCAAATGTAGAGGTATTAAATAGTATAGAAATTAAAGGTCATATCACCTGTCATACAAAAGGGGTCATTTATTTTATAAAGTGCCCATGCAAGAAGATGTACATTGGATGAAGAAAAAGAGCTTTATATACAACAATAAAAAGCATATCTATAATATTCCAAGGAATTTTGAGGGACACCCTTTATCATAACACTATAAAGATAAACATGGAGGAAAATTAGATGGATCAGAATTTGGGTGTTAGGAATGTGACCTTGCGCTCCTGGATCCGTGACGGGCAGCCGAGGAGGCGCTGAGTTTGTCTGTTGTTTACACTGAATTGTGTCTGAATTGTGTTTTACTTTTCAGCCACACCTGCCTTGCCTGTCAGACTTCTGGTAGTGCAAGGGTTACTGCACTGCTAGGTCTGTCCAGCTGTACTTGGTGCTGGGATCAGGGCTGCTCCAATCAGCTGCTGGACCTAGTCTCTTATCCTGGATAAAAAGCAGCCAGCTCCTCATTTCCCTGCTGGCTATTAGTTCACACTAGTCCCAGCTCCCCTGCTCCTTTCCCAGTGGTCCTGTCCTTATACCCTTGCTATTGCTCTGCCTGTGTTCTGACCTCTTGCTTGACATCTGACTTTCCGCTCTCTTTCTGATTTTGTACTGCGTTGTCCGTTTGGTTTTGACTCGGCTAGCTGACTACCCCCCATTGTGTTTTGTTTGTTCGTCTCCGTTCTGTGTGTTCACCTACTCAGCGTAGGGACCGACTCCGTGGTTGTCCCCGGCCATTTAGGGCTGTGCGTGGCAAGTAGGCAGGGACATTGTTGTGGGCAAGTTCAGGGCTCACTGTTTTGTCCGTGTCTCCCAGCCTGACAGAATAGCCAGCCTTAAACTAGGTTTTGTTTCATGGATCCCATGAAAACGCTGGTAGAGCAGATGCAAAATCTGAACACTTTGGTTCAGAGCCTTGCTGTCCAGGAACAGGAGGCTGCACCCCGACAGGTGACTATGACAACCCCCGCACCACCAGAACCACCTTTACAACTCCCTAAAAAATTTAAGGGAGATAGGAAGGATTTCAGGTCCTTCAGAGAGGGGTGTACTGTAAGTTATTTTTTAGGCTCCGTCCTCGTTCTTCTGGGGACGAGAGTCAAGGGGTGGGAATTGTCATGTCCCTCCCGCAAGGTCCTCCGCAGGAGTGGGCATTTTCCCTACCTCCTAATGCTATTGAATTAACTTCAGTTGATTTTTTTTTTTTCAGCCCTTGGGCTTTTGTATGATGACTGCTGTGGCCGAGCGTCAGTTGACAGAAAAAAAGGGAAAATTGTCCGCACATCTATGACTCTATGCACGCTGCTCGTGGCTTGAGTACAGACAAAAAAACAGAAGCAACCCACAGGTGCAAGGGCTTACCGTATATATGGTATAAGGACGTCTTAACCTTGGCGACATGGTACACTCTGTTTGATCAAATAGTTTGCTAAGATCCTAAGATTTTTTAATATCTACAGAGCAGGTGTTTACTGTGTGTACGCTGGGAGGAGTATATATGGTAAGCCCTTGCCCCTTTGGGTTGCTGGTGCACCTTCTGTTTATTTGTCTGTTATCAAGCCACGAGCAGTGTGCAACCTGCAGTGTGAATAGAGTCATAGATGTGCGGCCAATTTTCCCTTTTTTTCTGTTGAATGTGGGGGGGGGGGTGGCTACCTCCTGTTGGCCTGCACTCCACCCATGTCCCAAGGGTGCTATAAAAGAGATCATTTGGCTCCTTTCTGCCTAGTTGAAGGCTTATTCAGCTCAGGAGAGGCCATTGCTAGTGTGAAAATGCTAGAGTAGGGACCATGTTTCAAGGACGCCTTAACTTTGGCGACATGGTACACTCTGATCAAATAGTTTGCTAAGATCCTCATTTTTTAATATCTACAGAGCAGGTGTTTACCGTGTGTACGCTGGGAGGAGTATATACAGTAAGCCCTTGCACCTGCTGCTGCACCTTCTGTTTTTTTGAGCGTCAGTTGACCTATTTACGTCAGGGAAAGAGGCCAGTAGAAGAATGCTGCACTGAATTCAGACTGTGGTGTATTCCTTCTTCCTGAAATGATTCTGCCCTATGGTATCAGTTCCGAGTGGGTCTTTCAGACCAGTTGAAGGACTTGCTAGTAGCCTATCCTCCTCCCGAGACCTTGGAAGAGACCATGACCCTAGCCATAAGGGTAGATAGACGGGTGCGGGACAGACGTAGGGAAAAGGGAACCCCTGAGTCTTCCAAACACCCATCCTCTGTTGTTTCCTCTCCTAAATCTCCTTCTGCTCTGTCAATACCCCAAGAGGAGCCTATGCAAATCCGAGCGACAGATGCGAAGATCAGACGGGCCCACCAACTACAGCACAACCTGTGCTTATATTGTGGCAAGGCCGGACATCATGTACGGGAATGTACCTCCAGACCTGGGAGATGGAGGATGAGGTGGTAGAGGAAGAGGAGGAAGACCCCAGCAGACCCTGGAATTATACAAAGGACAGTGGAGAGGAGAGGCGCTCATTGTCCTTGGTGCAAGGTGTCTGCGGGAGTGTCTCCGGAATGACAGCCAGATTGTAGGCATCCGCCAGAGGACCCAATACTGGCTTGCCACCCTGGTGGACCCTCGCTTCCGCCGCAAAATGGCAGAGTTCTTCCCGCCATCACAGAGGAAGGCTAAACTGACCAGTCAGTTGGTCTCAACTTACCTGCGAGACCAGCCAGGTTCCACGACAACATCCTCTCGGGGGGAACCAGCGCGCTCCACTCCCACCACCACTGGTGGAGGCGTGAGAAGTCGCTACAGCCTCCAAGCCCTCATGAGCGATTTCATGCAGCCTGCTGCTGAAGAGAAGACACAGCACCGGACTCATGGCGTGGACCAGCATGACCTCACCCACCAGGTCACTGCCTACCTGGAGAGTACCCTGCCCCAAAGTGTCACCGGCCCAGTGCAGTACTGGGCAGAGAAGCTGGAGATTTGGCCTTAACTAGCAGAGTTTTCTTTGGCTCTGCTGTCCTGCCCAGCCAGTAGTGTGGCGTCAGAGAGAGTGTTCAGTGTGGTGGGTAACATCGTAACACCGCAAAGAACAAGGCTCTCTTGCCACAGTGTTGAGATGCTGACGTTTGTGAAGATGAATCGTGCCTGGATTACATCGGATTATACCACCCCCCTGATGTGAATGACTAAGTCATCAGTCACCCGTCTTGCATGGCAATAAATGTGTCCAAGAAACTGTCCTTAATATCCTAAATATGTGCCCAACGTTCCCCTCTTAGACCCCAAAATTTAAAAAAATCACCTTAAAAATTCCCTACTTAATACAGATACATTTGAAAAAGCAGATCACCATCTCCAAATTTAATGCCCATGGTCAGGGCTGGCTCCAGCTTTTTGTGGGCCCTTGGGCGACAGAGCCTTGGTGGGCCCCTTTGAGGAGCAAATCATGGAGAGACAGGCGAGGAAAGATTTGCAGCAGAAGAAACATGCGTCTGCTGCATATCTTTCTCCTCCTGTATCTTCTGATCTCTGCAGTAGTAAGGACTCTGGAGGAGTCAGACCCTGTGAATTCCAATGTGATTACATACTCGCAACAGGATTGGCATCTCGCTGCCAGTATGTAAGTGCCGGCCCCATTAACGCCCGCCGCCCGGGATAATACATTACTGGCACCACGAACCGGCGGCATCTGAGGCTCCCGAAGGTCCCGCACAACCAATCAGTGCATGGCCCCGCCACAGTCACTGATAGGCTGTGCTGGATCTCCGGGAGCCTCAGATATGGCCGGATAGCGGTGCAGGTAATGTATTATCCCGGGTGGCGGGGGTTTATGGGGCAGGCACTTACATACTGGTAGCGAGATGCCAATCCTGCTGCGAGTATGTAATCACATTGGAATTCACAGGGGAAGGATCCGCAGCGGCTTTAGCTGTGAATTTGCAGCTTTAAATCCGCTGCGAATCCACCCGCGTGAATTTATCCTAAGGTCCAGCTTGCACAATGCTAAAAATGGCCCTGGAACTAGAAGCCCCAGCTGTTCATATTATATACATATATAACACATGAACATGCTGAGTCTAGTTCTCCTTAATACAGTTTCTGCAGTGATATATATATATATATATATAAATATATATATATATATATATATATATATATATACATATATATAACTGCAGGACCTGTATACCCAAAACAACTAGAAGCACCAGTACATAAAGAACACTAATAGTTTACATAGCCTACCTTTCTGTCTTTATCAGGTGTCCGATCACATGACCTGTGACATCATCACAGGTCCTTCTCCTTGCCCCATAAAAATCCCAACAGAGGAAGATAGCCTATCCCACACATGAGACTGGTCACATGGGCATGACCTCATCAAAGGTCCTTTACACCCCCAGCCACCCCTGGAAGAAAGACATGATGATGTGCCCGGGGACCCCAGTATGTATCGGCAGGCCCCTAACTGAAACATGCAGCCTCTAGGGGCCCAGTCCCCTCTGTTACTACGCTTTTTTTTTTTTTTTTTACTAACAGAAAAAAAATGTAGTAACAGACGGGACTGGGCCCCTAGAGGAGGTGTGGGCCCCGGCACTTGCCCTAGTTAGCAGGGTGCTGACGCCGGCCCTGGCTGGGAAGTGGCGAGGGGGGCCGGTCGCCATGGCAACCGTTGCGACCCCTATAGCTACGCCACTGCCCATGGTGTGTTGGCCATTTAACATCTCCACACCAGATTAATGCCTCACACCGGTGCACTGTCCAACCCATACCCCAAGAACAGTACTATCCCTAAAATAATCCCCACGACTATGCTTCACAAAGTGGGGATTTTACCTTTTGTGAACTATAGCTGTGGGGTTCTATCCCTGGCACCGGTGCCAAGGAACTCTACTCACGTTTTTGTGAGCGGGTACTAACTTTTCTTGAGGTATTTTGTTGATATCATGATCATGATGGGGTTCTTCTGTGTGCGAATGATTTCACGCCTCACATGAAAGTCTACAATTATTAATAAAGGAACAACGATAAGACATTTAAAACTATATTTATGCAGGGCATCACAGCTTAGAAAGCAATGTTTTAGTTAAACATAATTATTAAAGTGGTTTCCAGAATTTATAAGTATCTTTTCTTGTCTTTGTAATTCTGTGCCATTCCCATGCACTAATGCACACATGCCAACCACTATAAAGAAAAAGGGTATGGCTTACAGAACCATTCACTGTACATGGGTGCTGGAGCAAAGGCTCCACTGAACAGCTGATTTACAGAGGGTGTGGTGTGTGTGTTGGCACCCGCCAATCAGACATTGATTGCCTATTCCCTGTATAGGCTATCAATGTAACAAATCTGGAAAACCTCTTTAAGATTGACCATTAATGTATGGTTGTAGAGGTTTGACTAGGAGTTCAGCCCTTTCACTAGGAAAGTTCTTTCATGGAACTGACAACTGCTCAACAAAGTCAACTGCTACACAGTCAAAGACAAGATGGCTGCATGTTTTGGATATGTGTCAACTGCACTAATTGATTTTAGTGGTAAGCCATCCATGTACTACATATGGTCAATTTTAAAGTACAGAATGATCCGGTTTGATGGATTTCAACTTCTTGTTCATGGGGTGATATAGCACCATTGTAGTTGTCCGGCAGAGGCTTTCTTCTTTCTACACATTCAGGACACATGTATTGTTTGCCAAGTATATGTGTGTATGGGAGCAGGTGTAGCTTCCTGTGCCGGCCGTACAGCAGACGCAGATCGGCCAGCTTGACTAAGAAGCGTGCGCCTTTTAGTGAATCTGGCGGGGCAGTTGTGGGCGGGGCTTAATTTTGAGACAGATGTATGAGTACGCCGGTATTGATAAATCACTCCCCCCCCCCTATCCCTTTTGTTATATTTTACCCAACAACCATACTGGTTGCAATTGTCACAATCAACTTTAACCGCTAGACGACCCTGGACGTAGGGTTACGTCATGGAAGTCTCTCCCCAGACGACCCATGACGTAACTCTACATCCTGGGTGTTTCTCCCGCTATGAAGCGCGCTCCGGAGCGGAGCGCGCTTCATAGGAGGTGGGGGCCGGCTGCCTTGAGCAGCTGTGACCTCACTGGTAATGACACGCTGCAGCGATCGCGCTGCCACGTGTCATTAACCACTTAAATGCCGCGGCCGCGGGGCGACCGCAGCGTTTAAGTGTAAGTGACAGGGGGAGTCCCCTGTCACTTACCGATCGGGACCCCCGCAGTAACGGACCGTTGAAACGGACCGCCGGAGGTCTCTCACCTGCCTCCTTGCGGTCCGATCGGCGATCTGCTACACTGAGCCTGCACAGGCAGGCTCAATGAGCAGAGCGCCGATAACACTGATCAATGCTATGCCTATGGCATAGCAATCATCAGTGTAGAAATCAAACTAGTGAATGTAAAAGTCCCCCAAAGGGCCTTTAAATGTGTGTAAAAAAGAAAGTTCAAAACACTATTACACTACCCCAAAACCCCTCCCCCAATAAAAGTTGAAATAACCCCCCTTATCCCATTATATAAATAAAACATATAAAAATAAATAAATAGATAAACATATAATATACCGTAGCGTGCGTAATTGTCCGATCTATTAAAATATAACAAGCGTCATTGTGATCGGTGAACGGCGTACACGAAAAGAGGGAAAAAAGTGCGCAGATTACCGATTTTATGTTACATTATATATTTAAAAAAATCAATAAAAAGTGATCAAAACGTCCGATCTTCACAAATATGGTATTAATAAAAACTAGATATCATGGCGGAAAAATTGACACCCCATACAGCCCCGTAGGTGAAAAAATAAAACCGTTATAAGTGTCACAATAGGCCCATTTTATTAATATTTAATTGCCAAAAAAAAGGATTTCAGAAAAAAATACATATATAACATTAGAGAATCTGTGTAACCTGCATATGGTTGTGTTCGGGCTGACCTATAGAATAATAGTATCATGTCGCTGTTACCATATAGTGTATTACGTAGACACAGGAACCCCCCAAACGTTACCATATTGCATTCATTTTTACGATTTCACCTATTTATATCTTCATAAATAATATATTTGGAATTCCATCATACATGTTATGGTAAAATGAATGACGCCATTACAAAGTACAACTATTCCTGTAACAAACAAGCACTTACATGGCTTGTAGATAGAAAACTGAGAGTGCTAGAGCTCTTAGAAGGGGAGGAGGGAAAAATGAAAACACTAAGATCAAAATTTGCACGGTCATTTTGGGCCTGGTCCTCAAAGGGTTAAAGGGGTTATCCAGTGCTACAAAAACATGGCCACTTCCTTCCAGAGACAACACTGCTCTTGTTTCCAGGTCAGGTGTGGTTTGCAATTAAGCTCCATTCACTTCAATGGAACTGACTTACAAAACCCCACCCAAACTAGAGACAAAAGAGGGGCTGTCTCTAGAAGAAAGTGGCCATGTTTTTGTAGCACTGGATAACCCCTTTAAAGGAGGAGTCCGGAGAATTTAGTTTTAAGTATCTTATTGCCCCCCAAAAGTTATACAAATTACCAATATACACTTATTATGGGAAATGCTTATAAAGTTCTTTTTTTCCCTGCACTTACTACTGCATCAAGGCTTCACTTCCTGGATAAAATGGGCATGTCACAACCCGACTCCCTGAGCTGTGCGGGCTGGGCCTGCTGGAGAGGATGATGGCAGGGAGACACTGAGGGACACAGGGCACTGGAGGGACACTGAGCATCCTCTCCAGCAGCCACAGCCTGCACAGGTCTGGGAGTCGGGTCGTGACATCACCATTTTATCCAGAAAGTGAAGCCTTGATGCAGTAGTAAGTGCAGGGAAAAAAGCACTTTATAAGGATTTCCCGTAATAAGTGTATATAGGGGATATGTATAACCTTTGGGGGGGCAATAAAATACTTAAATAAAAATTTTCGCCAGACTTTAATGAGTGTAAGGGGAACCTTACCAAGTTTTTGTACTTTTTCCTAAAGAAATTTAATATACAAATTAGGCTTTGCCCATTAAAATGCTTCCTCATGATACACAGCACCTGCCTTACACCTGCATTACTCCTATGTCCTAAGTCTTGTGTTAATGTGTATATTTTCATGTATACTGTGTTTTAATGTGATTGATACTGCTATAACCTGCTAGTAAGTGGTGCAGACTACAAGCATTACAGTTTAGTATAGCCATAGGTTTATATCTTACATGTATGTTATGTGTGATAAAGTACATCTAAGGGTTAAAATTGCTATAAAAATCGTATACTTTGATTATGTACTAAAATTTTAGAACTTTCAATTTTTTTAACTGAGCTGGTTAGCGTAAACTGTTATCCCAGCTCTGCCAACTATCGACAGTAATAGCACTGGGTGCTTCTGGGCTTTTCTTGACTCTTTGAACCTGCAGATCTGTCACTTGCATATGGATCCTTTAAGTATCTTTGTTAGTGATGAGCGAATAGTGAAATATTTGTATACAAATAGGAGTGGAAGTTGCTTAAAAAGTTGCTAGCGATCCTGGACGGAATGTATACTATGTGTATACACTCCGGACATGATTCCATAGATGGCAGTATAATGTAAATTTCATATTAATCACAGCCGTTGGGACAAATCGGCAACAATGGCCGTGTTTAATATGAAACTTACGTAGTGTGAACATAGCCTTAGTTTGTGTATGTTGTGACTTATCAGGGGTACCACAAGATTAGTAAATAAAAATAAAAAAAACTTATTGTTGATGCATAGTGGCACAATGGCATGCAAGTGTCATGTACTTATGCTGTCAAAGTGTTACCATGACCTGGTTTATACTTAAAACCCATTCTTTTCTGTTGACTCCATTCATATTGTATTGTACGTATCTGTCTATATTTTCCGTGAAAACTTGACCTCTTGACAACTTGCACCAGAGAATAAAAGCATTTTTCTACATTTTTGTAGCATAGATGAATATATTAAAAGGTACCGTGTGTTTGCTTGCCATTTAACAGTGTCAACAGTTTGTATTCCATTAGTATGACTAGCATAAGGGCTGGGCTGCTGTCCGAGGTCTGTGTGGTCACATGTCAGCAATGAGGAAGGGGTGTGTGTTCAGCATGGACCAATCAGGAAATGAGAATCACAGAGCTGTGCAGGGGGACAATGACAGAAACTTTTCTATACAGCAGTGTGAATGGCTGAGTGTAAGTGCAGGCACATTATAGCAGCAGTGTTTATAGCTGAGGGTAAGTGCAGGCAGGAATGGAGAGGATGGGAAACACAAGTGCTGACAGACTGCAGGGAGGAATGAGCAGGGCATAGTTACATAGTTACATAGTTACATAGTTAATACGGTTGAAAAAAGACACATGTCCATCAAGTTCAACCAAGATATGTGATATGTGGCATATGTGAGCAAAGTATAGCAGCACTATCTGTCCAGGGATAGAGTGGTTACAGCTATTAAGATATTACCACAGTACTGTCCCCTGATTCAAGCCCCAGTCTGAAGTGGATCTGCTATGATTTGGAAGGTGAGGGAGACTTCCTGGGTCAGATTACAGTGCTGTAGACCCAACTTTAAAGACCATGCCCCTACAGGGAGCTCTTAAACCAAAGCAATGCTCTTAAACCAAGTTACAGTTTTGAAAAATTGTGAGCTCTTCTTGCAAAATGCTCTCAATCCAATCTGCCTGGGGCATTCCTATTGATGAAGAGGGTGGGGAGGAGGGACAGAGAGGGTGTGCCAGCCTAATGCATACACAATCTAGGCCACGGCCGTTGGGCACAGGGATGCCAGTTTAAAAGCTGTTTTTAGGACAATAACTGCATCACCTGCTGAATGGACCCCAGAAGAGATCTTGGATTAAAAGCAGCTAATTGAAGGTACAAGAGGTTTGGGGGGTCAGATTGTGGGTAAAGAGTCACTTTAAAGGAGCTAATTAGTAAATCTGTCTCAAGGGTGAAACAGAGAGGATGATTTGCTTACCACCGTCTGTTACTTGTAAAATGAGGAGTCTGTGAGGTAATATGGGTCTTTTGCCTTTCCACAAAAATTTGGAAACATCTGGGTTAAAGTGACTCTGTATCCACAATCTGACCCCCCCCCCCCCCCCCCCAAACCGCTTGTACCTTCGGATAGCTGCTTTTAATCCAAGATTTGTCCTGTGGTCCGTTCGGCAGTTGATGCAGTTATTGTCATAAAAAAACAACTCTTAAACTGGCAGCCCCATACCCTTTGGCTGTGGCTTAGTTTGTGTATGCATTAGGCTAGCACAACCTCTCCGTCCCTCCTCCCAACCCTCTTCACCATTTTTCTATTTCTCTGCAGTGAAAACTACACAGGTGCCAGCCCATGTGGCGTCTTCTCACAGCTAATGAATAGGAGACAATCTGCCTGGGGCATTCCTAATGATGAGGAGGGTGAAGAAGAGGGACATAGAGGTTGTACCAGCCTAATGCATACACAATCTTAACCACGGCCAAAGGGCACCGGTCTGCCAGTTTAAAAGTCACTTTAAAGATTTGAAGAAGGGGGAATATGTATGGGGACAGTTTGTATCGCCTACAAAACTTGTGGGACCGTATGTCTTTAGGTAGCTTTTTCGTTCCATCCAGGAAGTCATAGGTAAATTAAAATTTTTCAACAGTTTTTTTTGTTTTTGTTTTTTGGAGTAAGATTGGGAAATTAGGGAGGGAGTATAGAGACCCAGAGGAGGATGTTGGATTAATTTTGAGAAACTTGTTAGATTAAGTGGGCCAGGAGAATGGTATTATGCGCTTGACAGCAGATACTTCTTTAGGGGAGAGTGTTATATTCAGTATTTCTGATTTCGAAATTTGGAAGCCTTGATACAATTTGTACGTTTACTAAGAGTAATGACATATTTTAAAGTAAAACTAAATTAATTTTGAGACTATTTTATCACTAACTACAAGGAACATTGATATCCATTCAGAAAAGGCTTTAAAAAAGATCAACCACCCCCCAAGCAGCAAAGATCTTGTTATCCCTATATCTAAAATAAATGCAGATTATGTTTTTAAGAGCATAGTGCAATACATTTACTGTAACCCATAGATCATTCCACTTGCTGCAAATTAATTATAGTAAACTGTGAACTGTTTCTTCAGCATCTTAATCTAAAGGTTGCAACCTCCTTTTGTGCTTAACCCCTTTGTGCTGCAGCTAGTTTGGGCCTTAATGACCAGGCTAATTTTTCAAAATCTGACCTGTCTCACTTTATGCTCTTATAGCTCAGTGATGCTTTAACGTATGCTAGCGATTCTGAGATTGTTTTTTCGTGACATATGGCACTTTATGTTAGTGGCAAAATTTGGTCACTACTTTGTGTGTTTTTTGTGAAAAACATCAAAATATCATGAAAAATTAAAAAAATTTGCATTTTATGAACTTTGAAATTCTCTGCTTCTAAAAAAAGAAAGTCGTAGCACATAAATTAGTTACTAAGTCACATTACCAATATGTCTTCTTTATTCTGGCATAATTTGGTAAACATATTTTACTTTTTTAGGGTGTTATGGGGCTTAGAAATTTATCAGCAAATTATCACATTTTCGTGAAACTGATTTTTTTAGGGACCAGTTCTTTTTTTAAATGGATTTAGAAGTCTGGTATCCTGAAAACCCCCATAAGTGACCCCATTTTGGAAACTACACACCTTAAAGAATTAATCTAGGGGTATAATGAGCATTTTAACCCTACAGGGGCTGGAGGAAAGTATTCACAATTAGGCAGTAAAAAAATTGAAAATTTTAATTTTCCAATAATATATACGTTTAGATTAAAGTTTCTCATTTTCAAAAGGAATATGAGACAAAAAGCACCCCAAAATTTGTAATGCAGGTTCTCTTGAGTACAACGGTACCCCATATGTGGGCGTAAACCACTGTATGGGCACACAGCAGGGCTCAGAAGGAAGGGAGCGCCAATTAGCTTTTCCAATGCAGATTTTGCTGAAGAAGTTTCTGAGCGCCAGGTGCGTTTGTAGTGCCCCTGTAGTGTCAGCAGAGAGAAAACCCCCCATAAGTCACCCCATTTTGGAAAGTACACCCCTCAAAGAATTCATCTTGGTGTGTGGTGACCATTTTGACCCCACAGGTATTACAGGAAAGTATTCAAAAGAAGACAGTAAAAATGAAAAACTCGAATTCTTCCAATAATATGTTCGTTTAGTTTGAAATTTCTCAATTTCACGAGGAACAAGAGGAAAAAAGTACCCCAAAATTTGTAACGCAGGTTCTCCTGAGTACAATGGTACCCCATATGTGGGCATAAACCACTGCATGGGCACACAGGAGGGCTCAGAAGGGAAGGAGCGCCAATTAGCTTTTTCAATGCAGATTTTGCTGCAGAAGTTTCCGAGCGCCAGGTGCGTTTGCAGTGCCCCTGTAGTGCCAGCGGAGTAAAATCTCGCCATAAGTCACTCCATTTTGGAAAGTGCACCCCTCAAAGTATTCATCTTGGTGTGTGGTGACCATTTTGACCCCACAGGTATTAGAGGAAAGTATTCAAAAGTAGACAGTAAAAATGAAAAACTCAAATTTTTCCAATATTATGTTCTTTTAGTTTGAAATTTCTCAATTTCACGAGGAACAAGAGGAAAAAAGTACCACAAAATTTGTAACGCAGGTTCTCCTGAGTACAATGGTACCCCATATGTGGGCGTAAACCACTGTATGGGCACACAGGAGGGCTCAAAAGGGAAGGAGCGCCAATTAGCTTTTTCAATGCAGATTTTGCTGAAGAAGTTTCCGAGTGCCAGGTGCGTTTGCAGAGCCCCTGTAGTGTCCACAGAGTAAAATCTCCCAATAAGTCACTCCATTTTGGAAAGTGCACCCCTCAAAGAATTTATTTTGGGGTGTGGTGAGCATTTTGACCCCACAGGTGTTTGAGGAAAATATTCAAAAGTAGACAGTAAAAATGAAAAACTCGAATTTTTCCAATAATATGTTCCTTTAGTTTGAAATTTCTCAATTTCACGAGGAACAGGAGAGAAATGTCACCCCAATATATGTAAAGCAGGTTCTCCTGAGTAGAACAGTACCCCATATGTGGGCATAAACCACTGCATGGGCACACAGCCGGGCTCAGAAGGGAAGGAGCGCCAATTAGCATTTTCAGTGCAGATTTTTCTGAAGAAGTTTCTGAGCGCCAGGTGCGTTTGCAGAGCCCCTGTAGTGTCAGCAGAATAGATTCCCCCCAAAAGTCACCCCATTTTGGAAAGTACACCCCTCAAAGAATTCATCTTGGTGTGTGGTGACCATTTTTACCCCACAGGTATTAGAGGAAAGTATTCAAAATTGGCCAGTAAAAATGAAAAACTCTAATTTTTCCAATAATATGTTGGTTTAGTTTGAAATTTCTCAATTTGACGAGGAACAGGAGAGAAAATTCACCCCAAAATCTGTAACGCAGGTTCTCCTGAGTAAAACGGTACCTCATATGTGGGCATAAACCACTGTATGGGCACACAGCAGGGCTCAGAAGGGAAGGAGCGCCAATTTACAGGAGCAAAACCGCAGCTAGTAATGGTTATTAGAATAGCGCAGTTACTAAAATAAAATAAAAAAAATGAGATTACAGGTAATGTGGGGTGGTTACGGGCAACCAGGGGTGGTTATGGGAAACCTGAGGTGGTTACAGGTAATCTGGGGTGGGTACGGACAACATGGGGTGGTCACAGGCAACCTGCTGTGGTTACAGGCAACGTGGGGTGGTTACAGGCAACGCGGGGTGGTTACGGGCAATATGTGGTGGTTATGGGCAACGTGTGGTGGTCACGGGCAACCTGCTGTGGTTACGGCAACGTGGGGTGGTTACAGGCAACGTGGGCTGGTTACAGACAACGTGGGCTGGTTACAGGCAACGTGGGCTGGTTACAGGCAACGTGGGCTGGTAACGGGCAACGTGGGCTGGTTACGGGCAACCTGCTGTGCTTACAGACAATCTGGGATGGTTACGGGAAACGTGGGGTGGTTACGGGCAACCTGCTGTGCTTACAGACAATCTGGGGTGGTTACGGGCAACGTGGGGTGGTTACGGGCAATGTGGGGTGGTTATGGATAAACTGAAGTTCTTATAGGCAATCTGGGGTGGGTACCTGTAATCTGACATGGGCACCGCAATCTGGAGGGGGTCATTGGCAATTTGGGGTGGTCAGAGGCGACGTGTGGTGGTCAGAGGCGACGTGCGGTGGTCAGAGGCGACGTGCGGTGGTCAGAGGCGACGTGTGGTGGTCAGAGGCGACGTGCGGTGGTCAGAGGCGACGTGCGGTGGTCAGAGGCGACGTGTGGTGGTCAGAGGCGACGTGCGGTGGTCAGAGGCGACGTGTGGTGGTCAGAGGCGACGTGCGGTGGTCAGAGGCGACGTGCGGTGGTCAGAGGCGACGTGCGGTGGTCAGAGGCATCGTGGCGTGGTCAGAGGCATCGTGGCGTGGTCAGAGGCATCGTGGCGTGGTCAGAGGCATCGTGGCGTGGTCAGAGGCATCGTGGCGTGGTCAGAGGCATCGTGGCGTGGTCAGAGGCAACGCGCGGTGGTTACGTGCAATCTGGGGGGGGTTACATGTAATCTGGCATGATTACGGGGAACCTGGGGGGGTTATGTGCAACCTGGAAGGGTTACAGACAATCTGGGATTGTTACTGATAAACTGAAGTGCTTATAGGTAATCTGGGGTGGGTACATGTAATTTGGGGTGGTTACGGGCAATCTGGAGGGGGTCACTGGCAATTTGCGGTGGTTACGGGCAACGTGCGGTGGTTACGGGCAACGTGCGGTGGTTACGGGCAACGTGCGGTGGTTACGGGCAACGTGCGGTGGTTACGGGCAACGTGCGGTGGTTACGGGTAATCTGGGGAGGGGTTAGGGGTAATTTGGGAGTAAACTGCAATTATTACTATAATAAAAAGTGTGTGTTTTATTTTTTTGTATGTTTGTCACTTTTTGTACTTTACATATTCATTTTCACTGTATTACTATGATTACTGTGATATTTTCTATCACAGTAATCATAGTTCAGTGACAGAGACCAAATTGGTCTCTGTCACTTTAAATTTTCAGAGCTTGGCTGGTTGTGAAGCGCATGCGCACTTCATAACCAGCCAGGACACCGAAGAGGAAGGAGCTCCGTGGATCCGGTGAGTATATGAGGAAGGGAGGGTGACTCGGGGACGGGGGTGACAGGGGGGGTGGGGGGCGACTTGGGGGGTGGGGGGACATCACTTTTTATCCCCTGTCACCAATCATTTATGGTGACAGGGGATAAAAAGTGCCGGGAGCACATGGTACAAGCGATCAGCGGTATATAGTATATACCGCTGATCGCTTGTACCGGGACCCCACAGGGGGGGTCCCGATGACTGCCCCATGCTCTTCGCTACCTCCGGTGGCGGAGAGCATGGGGCTTTCATTCATTTTAACTTTTTAATCGCTGTGAACCGACGTTAGTCGGTTCACAGCGATTGCGGCGGCCATCTTGGAAATGATGGCCGCCGGGGGAGGGGGGTTAGTGATCGGGGCACTAGGGGGGTCTGATCTGGGGTCTGATATACACTTATTTCATCTCCCCCCGCCGTAGATTCACGGCGGGGGGAGATGAAAGGTGGCGGCGGCACCGGTAATCTCCATTACCGACGGTCGCCGCTATAACGTTAATAGCGGCGATCGTCGGTAAGGGGGGGGGGCCGGGACGGACCGCACACACTGCCCCAACCCCTCAGCTACCTCCGGTAGCCGGGGGGATGGGGTGGGGGCCGTCCCGGCCCCGCAGCCTTATTCTCTGCCATCGCCGTAAAAAGCTGATGGCAGCAGAATAAGGCCCATTAGTGACCGCCGTAGAAAGCCGTATCGGCGGTCACTAAGGGGTTAAGACTACTTCGCTGAAATCTTGACTAAGAAGAGTTTATTACAACAACCAACATTGTTATATGTTTATTCTTATAGTAAATTATTCAAACTGGGGATTTATCCATTTTCATAGTTATATATATAAGCTCAGTATATTTCATTTACATGCACAAAATTTTAATACACAAAACATTAATGTGTGCAGGGATTTCCTTCCCACAAATTCAGAGGGATTGTTCTTTTTTTGTTTTGCTTTGATGATTTATATTATTTTCTTTTAACCCCTTAAGGACCCCAGAAATTTATATATATTATTTTTGTTTGCATAACTTTGGTTTTTTATTCTTATCTAAAGAGCTACATTTTTGTGTAATTAAATTTACTTTTAAACATTCTTTATTACATAAAAACTTAAATAATACTATTAAAAAATAAAAAATTATTAAAAAATACTATTCTTTAAAAAAAAAAATTGCCATTTTTATGACCCCTATAAATTGTGTTAGGTGTTAATACTCAAATACTGGGATGGAGCACGTTTGCTCACAATAGAATTTTTTGGAGAAAAAAAGAGAACAGGCGAGAGGTGGCGCCTCGTGTGATACCGTACAGTAAGGGAAAAGGAAGGTGAGGTAGGTAGGAGGCTCACCTTGTTGCCCCTTGGGCTTAATGCATATCACCCCTGAAATGGGGTAACGATGTAGAGTCCGAATGGTCCTGGTGCCGGAGACTGCAGGCTAGTATGGAGTAGCACGCCGGGATGCTCCCTAAGTGGGGGCCCGTATAAAATTGCAGGAAAGGAAAAAAGAAAAATTACCAAACTCCTTGGAAACACCAGCGCTGTCTTCACAAAGTCATGGGACCAAAGTTTTAGGTGAAAGAAATAAAAAGCGTTTATTTCAGATAGCACAAATATAACGCGTTTCCAGAGCCTAAGCTCTCTTCATCAGATACAGTGCATGGGATACAGTAACAAACAGGAGATATAAATATATGCAAATTAGTAAACAAAATACACAATTGAATTCATTCATATAGGACAGAACAAAACAAAACATGTAGTGAGCCATAACATAGTACTGAGCTAGAGAATGCAGAGAACAAGCAGCATATCTTATTATTTGTAAGCTAACAAATGCAGTGTGAGCTGCTTTGAATCCCCATAGGGCTGTGGCGAGGTACAAAGTGCTCGTGGTAGATGCTGGTGAGCTATCAGAGTCGGCTGCTGTGAGTGGGGTCTGAGTCACATGACAGGCCTGAGCCAATGGGAGAAGGAGGAGGAGTTCCCACTCTCCTGGTTCAGAGAGATGCAAGTACAGAGATGCAAGTACAGGATTCTCAGCTCTGAATGCTGGCCAATGGGAGACAGGGGTGTGTTGCTGCCTGGCCAATCAAAGGAGTGTAAGCACGGAGCACTGGCTGTCAGCTAGTCCACACATGTCCTACTGCTGCATGTCTTCTTATGTACTGTCCCTGTAATGTATTGCCTTGTCTCCTCTGTGGACT
This sequence comes from Dendropsophus ebraccatus, assembly GCF_027789765.1. Classification (NCBI taxonomy): domain Eukaryota; kingdom Metazoa; phylum Chordata; class Amphibia; order Anura; family Hylidae; genus Dendropsophus; species Dendropsophus ebraccatus. Next base: position 40,898,143 of record NC_091454.1, on the reverse strand, counting down.
AGCTGAAAGCCTGCGCTCCGTGCTTGCACTCCTCTGATTGGCCAGACAGCAGCACACCCTCCTCTCCCACTGGCCAGCACTCAGAGCTCAGAATCCCAGACTTGCATCTCTCTGAACCAAGAGACTGGGAACTCCTCATTGGCGCAGGCCGGTCATGTGACCCCACTCACAGCAGCCAGCTCTGATAGCTCACCAGCATCTACCACAAGCACTTTGTACCTCGCCACGGCCCTATGGGGATTCAAAGCAGCCCACACTGTATTTGTTAGCTTACAAATAATAAGATATGCTGCTTGTTCTCTGCATTCTCTAGCTCAGTACTATGTTATGGCTCACTACATGTGTTGTTTTGCTCTGTCCTATATGAATGAATTCAATTGTGTATTTTTTTTACTAATTTGCATAAGTGGGCGGGGCTGGCGCTCTTTTTCCACCTATTTATATCCCCTGTTTGTTACTGTATCCCATGCACTGTATCTGATGAAGAGAGCTTAGGCTCTGGAAACGCGTTATATTTGTGCTATCTGAAATAAACGCTTTTTATTTCTTTCACCTAAAAACTTTGGTCCCATGACTTTGTGAAGACAGCGCTGGTGTTTCCAAGGAGTTTGGCAATTTTTCTTTTTTCCATTCCTGCAATAGTATATTTTGGGTGGGCTTGGGAAAGTTAGGGAGTCATCTAAATAGGGGGAATTCTCTCTTTCAACGTTAAAGGGGGTTGTCTGTCTCTTTGGGAGTAAACTTGTTGTTAAAGGAAGCCTGTCATCATGTTCATGCTGTCTGAACCACGAGTCAGGGGGCTCCCTGGCAGCTTCCATCTGCCCATCTAACCTTAACTGATAGATCTGTCTCTATTCAGATCAAGCGATCTGTCATTCAAGGCCAGCAGGGTAGGCAAAAGCTGCTAGGGACAATCTCCATGATTTTTGATTCAGGAAGCATAGATGACAGATACTTAGCACTCTGTTTATCTGAACCTCTGTTTGACCATCTGTATGTCTACATTAGACAGATGAGCCAGGTCCCCCAGAGAATGAGCTGTTTTTTGTAACTGATCTCTGCTAAGGATAATAGATGAAGGTCCTGAGCAGGTCCCCTCCTTTTTAAGTATATAAGATATTAGGATATACATTTGTTCCTCAAAGGAACTTCTCAATACGTTATAGAGAAACTAGAGTTGCATTCAGTAGCACTAATAACCATTGCCATTTTCTTTTTTTTTCTTTTTTTCGTTCATTACATAGAGCACCACTGCGACACACAGCTATAGACAACAATGACATTAAAAGAAGCCATGACATTAAAATGAGAAACACATGGCTTGCACACCCTGGCCACCAGTTATGGGTGGTATTAATTTAAGCTTCATTGACTTAACCCCTTCATGTCACAGCCAATTTTCATTTTTGGACTTTAGTTTTTTCCTCCTCCTGTTTTAAAAATCATAGTGCTTTCATTTTTTTTCATCTACAGAAACACATGAGCTCTTATTTTTTGCATCACTAATAGTACTTTGTAATGACATGTTTAATTTTTCAATGAAAAAAAAAATGCTCCAAAACTGAACAAAATAAAAATATTTTAAAGCTGAAATTGGAAAAAAAAAGAAGTTTTTTTATTTAAATTTCAGGTGGGTTTCGCATTTAAAAAAATGAAAAATAATAAATGTGTTTAAAATCGCTCTATCCATACTTAGGTTATGTTCCCACACAGTATTTTTGCTCAGTATTTTGCAATTTGTTCTCATACTTGAAATTTAGTGGATAGCCACCATTTAATGGCAAATAATTGTAGTTATTTAAAACCAATGGCCGCTATTTGCCGTTAAATGAAGGCCTAGACTAAATTTCAGCAAGTGAGTAAACAGCCTGGTTCTGGTTGCAAAATACTGTGCAAAAATACTGTGTGGGGTATATAGGGCTATAGGGTGTCATTTTATGCGCCATGATCTGTACTTTCTATTGGTAGCTAGCTTGCTACTTTTTTATTCCTTTTTATTAAAATTTTGATTTGATGTTACAAAAATCAGCAATTTTGCCCTTAAGTGGTTTTTTGCACTTACGCCATTTACTGCGGCAATAGCAAATATGTCAATTTATTTATTTGTATTTATTTATGGGAAAGGGGGGTGATTTAAACTTATATAGATCAATGCAGTACTTATATACTGCATTGATCTATGAGATCAGTGCTTAATTACTATGGGCTGCTGGAACCCACAGGAATCAAACATTGCAACGTTGAGTTCCGGCCTGGCCACATGCACAAATCGCCCCACTGTGATTGTATCGTGAGGGGAGGGGGGTTGCAACCCATCTACTAGACCACCACCTGAGCGGCAATGTGAGCATTTAAATGTAGCTATCTGTATACCCACTCGATATAGAGTGGGGTCACTATTACTCTCTATTCCTTCTTACCGGCACCACAACGTAACTGTGTACTGTAGTACCAGAAAGGGTTAAATTGAGCTGTAACACCAGGAACCTTTTTTCAAAGTCCCCCCCCCAGGACTTGCATACTGATGTCTTAGGCTTACAATAGGTCAGCAATATCCGATCAGCGGAGTTATGACTCACCACCATGACGAGCTGGTTTAAGGCGACCAACCCAATGTTGTACATGTTGTAGTGGCTTTGCCTGGTAATGCAGGTTACCATGTCTTACACAAGTGAACGGTGAAGTACCAGCCCCCTTATTCAGTTGACTAAATTGATATTGATGGCCTATCCTAAGAATAAAAAGGGATTCATTTACAAAAAAAGCTGTTTTCATTTATCCAAAGGATAATCTATTTATGATGTCTAGGGGTTTTAAAAAGAACAGCAGTCTTTTCCCCAGTACTGTGGCACCTTGTGGACAGCTTATTGTCATAGAACCTTCTAGCAAAATGGTATTGTTGAATGCTCACACCTTCAAAGAATTAAATCTTTTACATCAGCAGAACTAGCGGCCCTTCATTTAAAAAAATATTCCAGTAAAATTGGAACCTTGATGCCTTGATAGAAATGGCATGTCACAATGTCCATATTAGATTTTATTGGCAACTTGGGATTTAATCTAATTGTTAATAATTGAGTAAGAATAGATTTTTCCCAACTAATATGAGTATAAACTGGCAATGTCAGTGAATAAAACATCTCCATGGAACCATTTTTGATTACTGGTTGTATTGTTAACGGGTCAGTGGAGAGATATTGGTACATGCCCTCATTTATCAGTCCAGAAATGAAGAAAATTACCTTTAGGTAAATTGTAAAATGATCTTACTTTTGATGCTCTCTCCTGGGAAAAGATCCCAAGTCTTGTGTTAATTAAAGCTATTGAAGTATTAATAACAATTCCATGTAGTGAGTTAAGGGACATGAAAGCTAGTAGACTTTGACAGCTTAACTGATACTTAGGTAGAAGCATTACTGCAGAACATAGAAACATAGAAGATTGGCTGCAGACAAAGACCACTTGGTCCATCTTGTCTGCCTTTTTGTCTTTCCTTTCATATTATCCTAGGATAGATATATGCTTATTTAGTTATTGTAGATTTACCTACCACATCTGCTGCACGTTTGTTTCAAGCATTTACTTCTGTTTTAGTAAGTAATATTTTCTTGTGTTGTTTCCAATCTTTCCCCCAATTGACCTCAGATTGTTGCCCCTTGTTCTTTTGTTCATTTTTTTTTATTTAAGACACTTCCTCTTGAACCTTATTTAGGACTTTAACATATTTAAGGTTATGTTCATACAGTGTACTTTTTATAAAAAGAACTGCCGTTGTTTTCAATTAAAACAGCCGGTCAATGATTTGCATTGGAGTCAATGCAAACAGTGGCCATCATTCACACAATGTATTAAAGGACAACTCCAGCCAAAACTATTTTTTAATATGTTATTACTTACGGAAAGTTAGACAAATTTCAAATGTACATTAATTATGGGAAATGCACATATAGGGCTATTTCCCTTAATTTAGTAGATCAGGGAGACTTCAGATTCTCTGAAATTCTGTGACGTCATGAACCGGGGGTGTAATTAGTGTAGAGCAGGGGGGGGGAACTATATGTAGAAGTCAATGAGTACCATTTACTTCTATATATAGTGCGCCCCTGCTAGACACTCCATTGGAATTACAATAGATGTGTATGTAATGTAATATACAGTGTATGTAAATGTAATATACAGTATGTTTTTGATTAAATACATTTATGGAATACTTTGGGGAACAAGTGTCCTTGCTCCCCAAAGTATTCCATAAATGTAATCAATCAGTACATTTGGAGGGCACCAAGCAGGGAGGGTGAGAAGTGCCATCTACCTCCCCTCTCCCTCCCTGCTCGGTGCTGCTGCCATACATACACACTGTACTACTCCCCCATCATTTGCTCATAGTATGAGCAGATAATGGGGGAGTAGTACCAGGGACGATCTCCATGGTAAGCCTGCCGAACCGCCGCTCCCCGCCACCGCCCGCCTGCCACCGCACTGGACTACAATGAACTACTACTCCCATCAACTGCTCATAGCATGAGCAGGTGATGGGAGTAGTAGCTGGGTTATCGCTATCACATCGCCACTAATGCTGCCGAGCACAGGGAAAGCCGCTCATCACAGTGAAGCCATCATGCCCCCTCCCGCTCCCCCTCCTCCTTCTTCCGGGATTTGGCAAACGTACCCCTATACCAGCTGACTCCCCCCGCCTGGCCGCAGCTCTCCAATCACACATACCGGCTCGGGAGTCAGTCATAGGATAGGGGGAAGTTTGCCCAATTTTTTTTTTTTTAGATCACCAATAGATTGGTGATCTATTGCTCTGGCCTGCTGCAGCCAAAAATAGATCGCCGAGCCGGGATCAGCCCCTGCCCAGCAAGAAGCAGGGATTGCTTTTCTGCGATCACATCGAGGGACGGTCCTGCCACTAGACCACCAGGTATGGGGGAAAACAGCCATTTAAATGCAGCTGTCAGCTTTGACAGCTGGTTTTGCCCATGGAAAACATTGTGTTTTTTTTTTTCATTTTATAACATATACTATTATACAGTACAGTTACAACTTATTTTGATTCAGTGGACTATATAGCCCCTCCATAGGCATCAAACTCCATTGTGAATCTAATGATTTAAAGGTTTAGAAAAGAGACATTCTTGTTTGGATCCATCACTGAAGAGATTTATATCTCTCACTATTTATGGCCTATAGATTTGTTATCATTTTATTTTGGTCTGTGAAGAATAAACCTGTCAGTATTTGGGCTGGCTTACATGAAAATACTACTAGTATCATCTTCATAATCATCATGAACCTGGGCGAGATCCAGTTCATGTGAAAATAGTGAAAATAACCTCACTGCCTGAAACCTCATCACATATGCTAATTTATGCGACTGCAACTTTATTTTATTTTCCCTCTAATACTTTTTATATGACATTTCACAGTCCTCTGGCCTCAATAGAATTTTCTGTGTCATAAAAATGACAATCCCGGTGATTTAAAGAGATTGGTCAGTCTAAATGAGGCAGATGGAGTGCTTTTGGATTGTCAATTTACCATCCATTACACAGGGTCAACACTCATCTTCAGTATATCATTAATGCATCTTTTTAAATCATTTGGAAAATGCTCACATTGCTATGCCGTGCAGCCATGTTAAATTGCATGGATAATGAAGTGTAACTGCACATAAAATGCTCTATTGCATGAGAATATTTTATTGTTTTTTGGTTTCAATTCCGTGGTATATATTACATCATAAAACATGATTGTGCCATCCTGGAGGGTTTGGAGAGATGATTTTTTGCAATGCATTGGGGAGGGGAAATTGCGAAAAAGTCCGATAACTTCCAAACACGTTTTCTTGTAGTCCATAGTTTATTAATATGTGCTATGCATGTTTCCAACATAAAACCAGCTAAGTAATCATATTTCTTAATATTCTAAACAAATACTCCCCCTCATCAGTTCAATCGAGTATTGAATCCTATGAAAGTCAAAGGGAGATGCAAAAATAGAAGCCTTTTTTTCCCTGCACCCCTTAAAATCACGTTGCCTATGACAACCACAGATGGGGATTCAAACAGCACACACTGCTAACTGTCATTGTGTGTGTGTGTGTGTGTGTGTAATGTGGTCAGACACGTCCTACACATAAAGGGGTGTGGGTCCCATGGAAACCATGTAAAAAGTGAGTTTGAGGCCCTTAATGTGAGCCCTCCAAAAATTCAGTTTCAGGCTCTTGAGGTGAGACCACAATAATAATTGACTCTGACAAGGCATGACTTTGCTGCCCCAACCAGAAAGAATGATGACTCTTCACCTCTCCATTACTGGATTACTGGTAATCACATGACCTCACTGCGATAATAAAAAGAACTGAAAATGTATGGATGCAACTGATGTGATTGAAAAAAAAAAAAAAACATTGCATTACGGTTTCTTTGAAGTGTGTGTACAAACGATTGAAAAAAATCCCTCACTGTTGGCCTGATCTTCACCTTACAATGCCCCCATATCTGTGTATAACACAGAAACAATTTTCCTAAATAACATTTTAGCACTCCACACTGGTGATGCAGTAAACATCACAATTTTGAATGAAATACTGTTGTCATGAGTTTTTTTTTTTATAATCTCTGGAAATAGGGAGCTATCATTTCCTTTTGTTATAGGAACAAAGAATTTAAAACAAAGAATTCACTAATTGTATATAGTACTGTGATGCTGAGATACTTTAAAGGGAACAAATCATCAAAATTTTGCTTAATAAAGTAAAAATCAAATAAATTAAATTTTTGTTGTATCTATAAAAAAGTGCAGATTGATGTTTTCCTAAGTAGTTGAATAAAAATAATACGCCAATGTGTACTAGCCTGACAGAGACAAAAGGACACTCTTTTTGTCTATTACCAGTGGTAGGTCTATGCGAACATTGATTGTATACAATTGGAACTTTTCCCATCAAATACATTATATTTCATTTTCTTCTTAATTCTATATACTGTACCGTTTAACTATACCACTGATTATTGTGCGCCATTCAAAACAGTGCAAACCCTACATGTCGATCCCTTAATACAGTGAATTTCAGTGATTTAAAAGCATCAAGGTGTGAATGATATTTCATTATCAGGATTCCTCAAGGATTTAACTATTGCAAGCTTAACATATTGATAATTATTGAATAGTATCCACAGACATGCTTATAGCTAGCATAACAGCAAGGACAAGCCTTAGATTTACAGCCTAAAATGTTTCTGCAGAGAATTATTTCTAGAGCATTGAGACTCCATGTGGTTAGATATGTATGTACTCATTTATACTTGCTCTCTCCAATGACCTCAATTATAGATGTTTTATTGTTAAATTATGATTGCCATTGGCAGTCTGCGGATGACACTAGGAAAGAAGATTCCTGTGATAAATCAACACCACATGTAACACCTTGCAAGATGTGATTATAAGAAATGAGGAGGCAGCCGAACATTCATTTAACAAAAAATAAACCCCTAGACAGGATTAAAGATGAAAAAGAAACATGTTAAGCAGATGTAAAAATGATAATTTACATGTCATTGAAGCTGTACAGTCCTGTTTCTGTTATTGTGGCAAAATCTCTTTTGTTATTGTTGTCAGCTATATGAAATATGTAGGCTTTATTTTATAAAAAAAAACACACAAAAAACGGCTAACAATTGACTCATATGGCAGCTCTGCCCATGTGCCATATGTATGAATTACAAAAGTGGTAAATTTGTATGTTACACCAAAGATTGACATGACTAGTTACATTAAAGGGCTTATCCAGGCTTAGAAAAACACAGATGCTTTCTTCCAGAAACAGCACAACTCTTTTCTACAATATAAGGCTATGTTCCCACATAGTATTTACATCAGTCTTTTGTTGAGTCTTTTTTCAACCAAACCCAGAAGTGAGTTAAAGATTAGTGATGAGCGAACATTCTGACGTTTGGTTCAGATCCCGAACACGAACATAAAAAAATGATTATGATCGGTTCCTGTTCAACGACCATTCATGAACAAGAAACGAATGTAACGTTTTGGTTTATGCACATGCGTACAGATTATCAGGTGCAAAGCAGGGGTGTTACTACCACAGTAACAGCCATAGCAGCTGCTATGGGGCCCTCCACATCAAGGGGCCCCAAGGCCTGCTTCTACAATACAATGGGCCCCCTGAGCCATCATCATTTGCAGCACCAGGTGACCAAGCAGGCATCCCAGGTGCTGCAAATGTCTCTTTAACTGAAAGCACTTCTAACGATTGGTCAGTTGGGAAGGAGGGGGGGGGGGGGGTCCCAATCAAAAGTTTGCTATGGGGCCCAGCCATTTCTAGTTACACCACTGGTGCAAAGCATAAATTCCGCCATTGTGTGCGTTTTGGTCTACAGTTATGCACATGTGTACAGATTATCAGGTGCAAAGCGCAAATTGCAAGTTGCTGGGTGTACATTATACCAAATCACTAGATGTGCATAACAAGTGACTGGGTGCTGGTTGTGCATTATAGCAAGTTGTTGGGTGTACATTATAACAAGTCACTGCGTGTGCATAAGAAGTGACTGGGTGCTGGTTGTGCATTATTCCAAGTCACTGGGTGCTAGGTGCACATTATACCAAGTCACTGGGTGCTATTAAGACATGTTACATTCCAATAAAAAAAAATAGTTTGAATCAATTTAAAAATAAAAAAAGATGTCCAAAAATCTGTCCCTTCTCAGGGTACAGCTGCTAAAGTGGCACAGAGGGTGGTCCCAGTCAAAAATAGACTTTGTGGGAGTGGTGATAGCAAGAGAGGTCCTGGAAAGCCTAGCAGATTGGCTAGACCCTGAGATGCTTGATTTGGCAGGTCAATTGGAGGCAGGAATTTGGAGGAACTTTGGAGGACTGGAGGAACCAGGACGCCCAGGGCACAGGCCAGTCTCCATCAAAGTTAAGTCCCCAAAATATTCACCTACCCAAAGTGATTATATATATATATATATATATATATATATATATATATATATATTTACGTCCCCCCCCCTCAACCAATCAGATTCCACCTTTCATTTTCCAAGAAATCTGTGAAGAATGAAAAGTGGAATCTGATTGGTTGCTAGGGGCAGCTGAGCCAGTTCTACTTTAAACCCCTTTGTAACAACCCCCTTCCCCAATCTTTAAATTAGGTGCCCATGACAAAACATGTCCAACATAGCATATATTATCTACATTTAATCCCTTGCCAAAATACAAAATGCAACCCTTGCCTGAGGAACAGCATTGTCCAGCCACAAATCCCCATGACTATGGTTTACAAAGGCAGAGAGAATGGGGCATATTAGTTCAGACAGGGCAATTTAGAGTAGGTTGCAGTGAGGCAGGGCTGCTTCAGTGTAGAGGCTGTCACTCTGTTTATATATTGATCCACTGAGTTTACATCAGTTCACTGTGTTTAGTGTGCGGCACTGTGCTTATTGTGTCACTGTTCCCAAAAACCTTTTATTCAGGCCATTTTGGGTGTACTTACCCACTGAGGCAGGTGGCATATTACGCCCATTCCCTGTTTGGAGGAATTACAGCACTTTCCTAAGTATGTTAAGAAATAACATGCGTAGTGAGCGGCATGGGAGGAGCCGGGTTAGGCAGCACAGGAGGGGGTTGCTCCGGGCGGGCCGAGGGGGCTGCTCCGGGCCGCCCACTATGCATATTCACTATGCAGCTGTATTTCAGGTACCTGTCAGTACTGGGGGGGGGGGGTTAACACAAAGTTCAGTGCAGAACTACCTAGTTTGACAGTGAAATTTCCCAAAGTCTACATATTACTGACTGGCATGAAGATCCCCTGGTGATTTTACGTAGCAGCCCTGGAGCGACATGTGAATGCACCATTAGGGTGAGGTTTTTTGAGAGTGACCAAAGCGATGGTGGGAGGGTCACTCCCATACCCCATTCAGGGGTATCCCCCTTCCCTGTTCATTTAAGATGAAGACAGCTTAAACACCCCCAAGAGATGCATACATGGGTTGCATCTTGCACTTCAATAACCTAGTAATGATATGTATGCATGTCTAGGGAAAAGCCTGAGGCCCAGATTCAGCAAGATTTTTAAACACATTATTTTCGCTATAATTTTAAATATAAAATAAAGTACCGTGGGATAATCTTCTTCAAATTAAAGTTGTTGGAAAATTTAACACTCTCAATCAGTGTAAATCTTGGATCTGGGCTTTTCTCTTTTCCATTCTCCATCACATGGTCTGTGCTTTTGCGGCTGGGCTTTTCCAGTCTATTTAAGGGTCCATTTACACAAAGATTGTCTGACAGATTATCTGCCAAAGATTTGAAGCCAAAGCCAGGAATGACCTCTGTTTATAGTCTGTTTCTGGCTTTGGCTTCATACCTTTGGCAGATAATCTGTCAGATAATCTTTCTGTGTAAATGTAGCCTTAGTGTATCCCAATTGACTAGGTGTTCATTTCCATTTTTTGTCAGTTTTAATGAGATTTGTTTGCATGTGATTCATGAATTAGCATGAATCCAACCAAGAATTTGCGAACTTCGCAAGACAAATTTACAACTGCTTCGCTCTTCTCTAAAAGCAATGCATCCTCAGACAAGTAATACAAAGCAACTGCTCTCAACCAGGAAGTACAAACACAAAATACAGAACTATGTACTATGCAATAATATATGCTTCTGATGCATTTTTTTTTTTACCTGATGGTGGATTACCCCTTTTTATTTCAAGATGTGAAAATTTATTATAAGGTGAAGGCCTTTTATAAGTTTTGCTGCACCTGTGACTGGCTGTGTGCCGTCCACAGAAATCTACCTCAGTTGCAAGCTAGCTTGTAGATAATACATTTACCCTCATAATGTCTGCCAATGTCAATTAATTCCAATTGGTCTCTGAAACTGCTAATAAATTAAAAATTGGCCTTGAAATTACCACACACAATGCCAAGTCAAGACAGTTACACTCAATAGCATCAGATGTTGGAGTTTGATGAATCCCACATTACTGTCTGGCATACACATTTGGTTTGGAGGAGGAGTAGTGCCTGTCTATCCTAGAGTAAAGCTAGACAAACTCACATTTATTTCCACATGGTGCTAAGATAGGCTGATATTCATGTCCTGTGGTCCACGTTATTAACTGCCAATTTAAGCACATGTAACTCTTAAATTCTCTTTGATCCATCTTAAATAATAGATTATTCTTATTATTATAACTAAATATTAAAACATTTGTTCCCTTTCTCTTCTTTTGTTTCAGAGGTGGTCCAGCTTACACTTGATCCAGATGAGAAGGTCAGCGTGACAACTGTAACTGTTGGATTAAGTACTGTGCTAACTTGTGCAATTCGTGGCATACTACGTCCTCCTATCATTTGGAAACGAAATGGAGTAATATTGAACTTTTTAGATTTGGAAGATATAAACGTAAGTCACAGTATTCTTTAAATATATGTTTCACATTTGTTACTTGAAAGGGGTTTTCTAAACAAAATGTATTTATGACCTATCCTTAAGATAGGTCATCAGTATTGGGTTGGTGAGGGGGGGGATCCCAATAGATCAGCCGCTTGCCCACTTTGTATCAGCTGTCTCCCTTTGAAATGTGGTATGTAAAAAAATGTCCTAAAATCATATGTAATTAATAGGGATGGTCCAAACCTGCCGAGGTTCGGGTTCGTATGAACCCGAACGCTCGGCAGCAGATTCCCGCTGTCTGTTCGCTCCGTGGAGCGGGCGGATCCAGCGGGAGTAACGCCCTGAAAACTGGGATACAGCCTATGGCTATGGCTGTATCCCAGTTTTCCAGGCGGTCCTCCCGCTGGATCCGCCCGCTCCTCAGAGCGGGCAGACAGCGGGTATCATTACCGAGGGTTCGGGTTCGTATGAACCCAAACCGAACTCGGTTCGGACCATCCCTAGTAATTAGTCTAAATAAGTGCTTGGTAAACCAACAAGGTGCAGTTACATGTGTTATCAGCAAGCTCCTATTCTTCATCAAAGCTGTGCTGCACTTCTGTGTTAAATGCAGTGACATCCATTGCAGTATGAGAGCAGCTTTTGTTAAAACCGGCCTGTTTCTGAGCAGGTGTAGATTTCTGCCATGATTTCTGCCAAGTCTGGCGTAGGAGAAGACCATGCCTCCTCTGTGTCTTGCTGTGCCCCTCTGCCGGCCCATTAGGCGAGTGGGGGATACAGCAGGCATATTCCACAGAGAAAGTAAGTATCTGTGCTTTCTCTGTGGCATATACCATGGGCCGAAGTTTAATAAATCTTCCCTGTAGTGAGAGACCTTTTAAGAAAGCTTCTGTTGGAGGCACATCATTAGTTTGTAAAAGATCAAAACAATCTTTAAAGGGTACCTGCCATTATAACTTTCTAAATCAACAGGGGATGTGCTATTAGGCAAGTTTGCAATTCAAATTCCTTATTTTTTGTTTTTTTACTCTTGTAAAGATTAAATGCAGAAAGTCCTGGCCAGTACATAGTTTCACCACTCAATGGGGGAGATTTATCAAAGGGTGTGAAATTTAGACTGGTGCAAACTGCCCACAGCAACCAATTACAGCTCAGCTTCCAGCTCTGGTGAAAGGAAAGAGGAGCTGTGATTGGTTGCTGTGGCCAGTTTGCACCAGTCTAAATTTTACACCATTTGATAAATCTCCCCCAATGTGTCCATCAATCTTATGACCATCTTCTCTCTGAGCGCACAGATGACGGAGGCTTCCTGTATTTAGTCTCTTTTTTTGCCATGAGCTAGTACTGCACCATGTTGTGGAGAGCTGAAGCTCTGTGTAGTGTGGCCGTCTGCCCCATCTTTGCCCACCAACTAGATAAAAGTCTATGGGGCACAATCATCATTCTTTTAGTGAAATTATTTTTGCTAATTTTGTGTTTTTGCGCACAGCTTAAATTTTTAAGCAACATTTATCAAGGTGTTTGCACAATTTTTGAGCAGTTTGCGCCAGCTGCTGCACTTTTTTATCTTTTGTTCGGAGGATGGATCATGGGTCATGGTTCAAGGTACCTTCTTTTTTAGCTAGATCTATCATGTGATGAAAAAAAAAAAAACATGTGGTTTTTAAGCCAAAAAAAAAGGCACAAAAATTGTACAAGATTTATGAAATATTGAACAAATAGTAAATATCCACCCGTGAATTTGCGCAGCTTATTAACACTTTTGACCTGTTTCCCCAATTCTTACTGTGTCAGGGAGTTTGTAGGCGTCAGTTTTAGGCAGCTGGGTGTTGCTTGTCTGGTCTTACTTTTACTTTCTATTGCACTGCTAAGGGAGCTCTGGTCTCAGATGGCCATTCCCTTTGGCAGCCATGGGCTTCACTATCATGCTAATTCTCCATCTATTGCTCTCCGCCTATTGTATGCTACTATTAGTGCTTGTCTTGTTACTATCACAGTGGCATAAACACTTGAATGGCTTTTTAACCCTTTGAGGACAAAGCCCAAAATGAACCAGTGGACCGCACCAATTTTCATTTTTGCGTTTTTTCTTCCTCCCCTTCTAAGAGCTCCAGCACTTTCATTTTTCTATCTACAGGGCCATGTAAGGGCTTGTTTTTCACAGGAGTAGTTGTACTTTGTAATGACGTCTTTCATTCTACCATAACATGTATGATGGAACCCCAAAAATATTATTTATGAAAATATAAATTGATAAAATCATAAAAAAGAAAGCAATATGGTAACTTTTGGGGGGTTCCTGTGTCTACGTAATGCACTATATGGTAAAAGTGACATGATATCATTATTCTATAGGTCACTCCGAACACAACTGTATGCAGGTTTACACAGATTCTCTTATGTTTTTTTTTTTTCTCCATGAAATCGTTTATTATTTTTTTTCAATTAGTTATTAATAAAATTGTCCTATTGTGACTCTTATAACAGTTTTAGTTTTTCACCTACGGGGCTGTATGGGGTATTATTTTGTGTGCCATGATCTTTACTTTTTATAAATACCATATTTGTGTAGCTCAGACTTTTTGATCACTTTTTATAATTTTTTTTCATATATTATGTAACAAAGAATCAGCAAACGTGGCACTTTTCCCCTTTTTTTGTCTACGCTGTTCACAATGACGATTGGTATATTTTAATATATCGGACAATTATGCACACCACAGTATATAATATGTTCATTTATTTATTTTTATATGCTTTATTTATAAAATGGGATGGGGGGGGGTGATTTTAATTTTTATTGGGGGAGGGACTTTGGGGTATTTAAAAAAAAAATACTACGCCATAGGCATAGCATTGATCAGTGTTATCGTGCGCTTACACAGAGAGATTAATCTGACAGATTTTTTAAATCAAAGCCAGGAATGGATTTGAAAATAGGATAGACCTCAGTCTTTCCTTTATGACTTGTTCCCTGTTTATAGTCTGTTCCTTCAAAGATCTGTCAGATAAATCTCTCTGTGTAAAAGCACCATGATTGAGCCTGTGGCAGACTCAATGAGCAGAGCGGCGATCGGACCGCACAGAGGAAGGTAAGAGACCTCTGGTGGCCTATGAAAGCAATCATGACCCCCGCAGACACTGCTGGGGTCCCGATTGGTAAGTGACAGGAGCTGTTCCTGTCACTTACACCTTATCGCTGCGATTGCGACGTTTAAGGGGTTAATGACAGGCTGCAGCGTGACTGCTGCAGCCTGTCATTAACAGTGAGGGCCCGAGTGCAGTGAACACCTGCTACGAAGCGCACTCCGCTATGGATTACGCTTCATAGCACTTTAGAGACCAGGATGTACAGTTACGTCCAGGGTCATCTGGGGACAGACACCCATGACGTAACTGTACGTCTAGGGTCGTCTAGGGGTTAAAGAACAATGGTTAAATAAAAAAAGATTTCCAGTCTTATCCATTCTCATTTATTATATGACAGAACACAACTGGTAATGACCAACCAACTTAGAGCACTCACCTCTCATTATAAACATTTTTTGGGGGTCCTCTTTGGTATAAAAGCACTGAAAACACCGATCAGCCTGCTAAAAGCCATTGGCTTATGTAGTCTGTATATTTAATTATCTTAGTTTTCGTCCTGAGGTTGCCTGAAGCAGTTACACAATTTAATTTCTACTTTGCACAACAAGGTTAGCAATTTAGTTAATTGGAAATACAAGAGGAGATTAATTGCAGAATTTAAACTTCAAGGAAATGATGCTGCACATTGTCACAACTGTCCCTGCACACGGAATGTCTGTGTTACACTTCCTCTGGGAATGAGTGAGAAGAAATCCACATTTCAGATTCCATTTCATCATTCTGACTGCTAAGTGATATTTTATTTGCAATTAATTAGCAATGAATAAGAAAAATGTTAATATAGAAAGTATGAAATACAAAGCCATTTTATAAGAGAAAAGTACTAGTAGAATATTCTTCTATTAAATCAAGCATGTACCAATGTAAAGGCAACTGGTACAGGAAATAGCGGTTCTTCTGTCAGATCTTTGTTCTCATCCACGCCGTAAAACATGTGAATTTACACATTCTTCTGAAAATTATGTTTCTTATAGGTTTTTAATTTTTATTTTTTTATATAATGATTGTGGTGAGTGCTGTACTATTAGAATTTGACTATAGTCTCTAAAGCTGACCATACATATTGGATTAGCTGTGTGGACCAGCTAAAATTGATAAGACCCACAACTGTCTGCTATGTATGAAGGCTTTCTGACTCCGACTAGAGATAAGCAAACTTTTCAAAAGTTCATTCCGACCGGACTTCCGGATTTTTTCGGAAAGTTCGGTTCGAACAAATTTCAGATTTCTTCGGATTTCATAGTTTAAAGCATCTAAATGATATGGGGGTAGTGTATTTGGTTGAATTTAGGGCTCTACATGTCAGTAACCTCTCAAAGTCAATTTTTCTTTTTTAGACTTCAATATTCACCATTACAGGGTCTATGCAGGAAATTGAACATTACTGGGTCTATGAAGGAAAAAGGTCACAAATGCAGTGAAGGAGCAGCAGTAGTCATTGGAGGCCAGTGGAGGTTCAGCAATAGTCATTTGAGGCCAGTACCGGAGCAGCAGTAGTCAGCATGGAGGCCAGGCAGGAGCAGCAGTAGCCAACATGAAGGACAGGCATCAGCAACAGTAGTCAACATGTAGGCCAGGCAGGAGCAGCAGTAGCCAACATGGAGGCCAAGCAGGAGCATCAGTAGCCAAGATGGAGGCCAGGCAGGAGCAACAGTAGTCAACATGGAGGTCAGGCAGGAGCAGCAGTAGCCAACATGGAGGCCAGGCAGGAGCAGCAATAGTCAACATGGAGGCCAGGCAGGAGCTGCAGTAGCCAACATGAAGGACAGGCATCAGCAAGAGTATTCAACATGTAGGCCAGGCAGGAGCAGCAGTAGTCAACATGTAGGCCAGGCAGGAGCAGCAGTAGCCAACATGGAGGCCAGGCAGGAGCATCAATAGCCAACATGGAGGCCAGGCAGGAGCAACAGTAGTCAACATGGAGGTCAGGCAGGAGCAGCAGTAGCCAACTTGGAGGCCAGGCAGGAGCAGCAATAGTCAACATGGAGGCCAGGCAGGAGCAGCAGTAGCCAACACGGAGACCAGTACAGGAGCGGCAGTAGTCAACATGGAGCCAAGGGCAGGCACACCAGTAGTCAACCTGGATGCCAGTTAAGGCCCAGCAGTAGCCAACATGGAGCCAAGGGCAGGAGCAACAGTAGTCAACATAGAGGCCAGGCAGGAGCAACAGTAGCCAACATGGAGGCCAGGCAGGAGCAGCAGTAGCCAACACGGAGGCCACTACAGGATTATACAGGATAGTACAGAAATTGTCTATATGTATAGCATATATAGCAAGACTTTTATGCTATACACCTGCACCAGGTATTTTTGTCTCTCAGGATAAGACGGATGTGATATACACTACCGTTCAAAAGTTTGGGGTCACATTGAAATGTCCTTATTTTTTAAGGAAAAGCACTGTACTTTTCAATGAAGATAACTTTAAACTAGTCCTAACTTTAAACAAATACACTCTATACATTGCTAATGTGGTAAATGACTATTCTAGCTGCAAATGTCTGGTTTTTGGTGCAATATTTACATAGTTGTATAGAGGCCCATTTCCAGCAACTATCACTCCAGTGTTCTAATGGTACAATGTGTTTGCTCATTGGCTCAGAAGGCTAATTGATGATTAGAAAACCCTTGTGCAATCATGTTCACACATCCGAAAAGAGTCTAGCTTGTTACAGAAGCTACAAAACTGACCTTCCTTTGAGCAGATTGTGTTTCTGGAGCATCACATTTGTGGGGTCAATTAAACGCTCAAAATGGCCAGAAAAAGAGAACTTTCATCTGAAACTCGACAGTCTATTCTTGTTCTTAGGAATGAAGGCTATTCCATGCGAGAAATTGCTAAGAAATTGAAGATTTCCTACAACGGTGTGTACTACTCCCTTCAGAGGACAGCACAAACAGGCTCTAACCAGAGTAGAAAAAGAAGTGGGAGGCCGCGTTGCACAACTAAGCAAGAAGATAAGCACATTAGAGTCTGTAGTTTGAGAAACACGCCTCACAGGTCCCCAACATGCATCTTCATTAAATAGTACCCGCAAAACACCAGTGTCAACATCTACAGTGAAGAGGCGGCTGGGGGATTTTGGGCTTCAGGGCAGAGTGGCAAAGAAAAAGCCATATCTGAGACTGGTCAATAAAAGAAAAAGATTAAGATGGGCAAAATAACACAGACATTGGACAGAGGAAGACTGGAAAAAAGTGTTGTGGACGGATGAATCCAAGTTTGAGGTGTTTGGATCACAAAGAAGAACGTTTGTGAGACGCAGAACAAATGAAAAGATGCTGGAAGAATGGATGCTTAGAATGAATGGAGCCGCGTCATACAGGGGAGGGAATTCCCTCCCACTGGGGGTTGCCCGGCCCGCCTCCAGTGCTTGAGCACCGTCCGGTTCCAGTGCATAGAACGGCGCTGTGCACGGGAACGGGGCCTCGGTCCAAAAAACAGACCGCAGCACCGGCTTCCGGCGCCATTCAATCAGTGGGTTTTGGTTAAAGAGGATGTACCAGGTGGTACATCCTCGTTAACAATGGTTTGAATTTTTTACAAGCCATCAAATAAAATAAAAGTTATACATGATACACATCGTTGTAATCGTAAACGACTTGAGAAACATGCATAACAAGTCAGTTTTACCCCAGGGTGAATGGCGTAAACATGAAATTCCCTGAACTAAAAACAAATTCCTTTGTTTTTCAATTTGACAGCGCAAATGATTTTTTTCCGGTTTTGCAGCATATTTTATGGGAAAATAAAGTCTGTCATTGCAAAGTACAATTGGTGTCGCAAAAAATAAGGGCTCATATGGGTCACTAGGTGAAAAGTGCAAGTGCTATGGCCTTTTAAACATAAAGTGGAAAAAGCAAAAGTGCAAAAATATGCAATAATATTGCAATATATCTAAATCTTACAACTAAATAAGCAAAAGAAAGTTGGTATAAGACTTTCATAGTTGTTTGTAGCTTAGATTTAGTCATGGCTAGTTCATCCTCCACTAACCCTAGGCGCTCTTCTAATTCATGTATTTGGGAGGTATGATGAGAAATGTCTCCCTGTATAGCAGATAGTGAGGTCATTTTAGTGGCTTCCAAGGAAGCAGTAATATCTGGTATTATTATTTTGGCCACTTCTATGGCCAGTGATTTACAGGAAATAGACAGTCCAGGGATAAAAGATTCAATGTTGGGGTCATTTGTGACCATTTCAGAAGAAGCAGGAGGTGAATGATTTATGTTTGTGTCCCCTGAGGTAATGTGCTGCGCTGCTGTGTGAGGAGACACAGCCATCTTGGATTTTGTTTTCTCCCTCTGTGGGAGTGGTATAGAGGAAGAGGAGGCTCTGTGTTGCTTCCCAGCGCGCTGCTGTTGTTTCTCCATGTCCCTAACGGGTAGAGGAGTATGTCAGATGTTCTGGTATTTACCATGGTAACGGGTAACAGCTGGGAGCCGAGTCTATAGCGAGTTACTGTAGCGAGCTCCTTCACAGTGCTGCCATCCTGTGCGCGCTGGAACTGGAAGTCCCAGATAGCTGCTTTTAATCCAAGATCTGTCCTGCAGTCCGTTTGGCAGGTGATGCAGGTATTTCTTCTAAAAAACAACTTTTAAACTGGCAGCTCCGTGCCCTACGGGAGTGGCCTAGATTGTGTATGCATTAGGCTGGCACACCCTCTCTGTCCCTCCTCCCCACCCTCCTCATGATTAGGAATGCTCCAGACAGATTGCCTCCTATTCATCAGTTGTGTCAGCTGTCAGCTGGATCGTTAAGACAGCTGTGCAAATTTTCAGCATGGAGAAAATGTTCCAGTGGCGTTCCTAATGATGAAGAGGGTGGGGAGGAGGGACGGAGGGGTAGTGCAAAGTTAGGGCACAGATATTCTGAGCCACACCCGTAGTGCACGGCGCTGTAAGTTTAAAAGTTGTTCTTTAGCACAATAACTGCCAAACGGACCACAGGACAGATCTTGGATTAAAAGCCGCTATCCGAATGTACAAGCAGTTTGGGGAGTCGCTTTAAGCAACAAACTGCTGCTGGTAGTAGATTTAGAAGGTTGTTGTGTAGAAGTTGTGTTGTGTTTAGAAGGTGTATCACAGTGAAAGGACATTATTCTCCTTAATATACTGTATACCCCGCCATGACAAAACAATTCTATAGCTTTAAAACACTCAAGAAACCACGAGAAGCATTAAAAACTTACACAATAAGTACGCTTTGTGAACCATTGTTTGACTTCTAACTATCATGGTGATATTGTAAAAACTCCAAGTGCATTTATCAGGCAGTCAGCATGTGTGTCTGTAAAAATGGTATATGAATGCTATGGTTTGCGTAGTACACTTGGTGACGGCATTCAGCAGCTTTGTATAATATATGGCTTTGTTGGAAATGGTTTAATAGGTGTACTCCATGGGCAGTAAATGTAAAGATGGGGGTTCTTTAATATGCAAATTGACAATGTGTTTCCTAGGGGATTATTACATTTTTGGTGGGTGAACTTGGGAAACATTCCCCGATATTTGTTAAAAATGCAAGTAATTATGGTGGGCAAGAATCTGTGTGGGGACTTTTCTTGGAGAGACACAGGCACATGCTGGTAGCTAACTGCTGGCTGATGCTGCAGTGCTTAATATCAGCCATGGGCAGTAGCGGATTAAAATAGGTCATTTTCGGGCGTAGCCCGGGGCCCAGAGCTTCTGGGGGGCCCATGGTCACCCAAAAAGACTTATACTTTCAGTGGTGTATTGTCCCTGGATGCAATTCTGCCATGAAATACAATAAAATCACTGCTTTTTTACCACAATTCTGCGCAAATCAGGGCATCATGACATTATCTATCCTGTGCTACGAACACCACACTATTGCTGCCATAGTTACAGTGGGGTGGGGGGGCCCAGACTTAGTGAACAGCCCAGGGCCTATGGTAAAGTTAATCCGCCCCTGGCCATGGGGGTGGTGAAATCATGTCAGAGCTCTAACTAGCTCTGACCTTTTTACGCCAGGGTATGTTCACACTGAGGAATAGGTGAGTACTCAGCGAGGAATTGAGGAGGAAAGTTTCCTGCTTGAAATTCTTCACCTATTCATCTCTGGCAGTGTATCTGTTGCTGTATAAACAGTGACCGTCAGGCAGCAGTGGGGACAATATTCATGTCTCTAAATTACTTTTATTTTGAATTTGGTGCCGATATACCCTCATGGAGGTGCCATTTTCTCCAATGCCTGCTGTCTGTAACTGTGCATTAGGAAATGTCAGTATCTGCTCCTTCTCCATAGCACTCATCTCTAGCCTTACACCATAGAATCTATGGAGATGGATCAGGAAGCTCCTCCTCCTAATTCACAGGTACAACCAGCAGTGATCGGAGACAATAGCTCCAGGGCCGTATTAACAGCTGCTGCTGCCCTAGGTGCTAAAACTTAAGATGCCCCTTATTGGGGAGCGTGGGGGTGAGTGGTTGAAGAAATTCTCACCACAGGATTGGTAGGTAATAGCTCCAGACTTCACATTTACCACCGACATATAGAGGATAACACTGCCATACCCCTCTCCCTGCTCCCTGGTGCTGCCCCCCTGAAAGGTGCTGCCCTAGACACCGGACCACAGGTGCGTAGTGGTAAATACGGCCCTGAATAGCTCCTCCAATAACGTACTTAGGAAATAAAGTACTTTAGAATACTTAAGAAACTAACAATTGACCACAGTGCTGCCTGTAAAAAACTTTACTGGTGTAATATACTGTCCTCCACCCATGGCAGCGCCATCCATTTCTGACATACCAGCTCAGCTTCCACAGGCTGTCAAGGTAACAGGCAGGAGAATATGCTGGTCCAAATGTCAAAGGTGTTGTAGCGTGTCAATACTGTTAGGAGACTGAAGTGCCAGGTCAGTCAGATCCAGTCCCAGCGTAACAGGCCAGAGTATACCCTTAGTCCTG
Organism: Dendropsophus ebraccatus; assembly: GCF_027789765.1. Lineage (NCBI taxonomy): Eukaryota > Metazoa > Chordata > Amphibia > Anura > Hylidae > Dendropsophus > Dendropsophus ebraccatus. The sequence continues at coordinate 40,876,639 of NC_091454.1, read as the reverse complement.
ACTATACCCGTAGTTAAAGCGGCCTAGGCTGGATTATACCCTGCATATACTTTGTCCTGGGCCGTATTATACGAGTATAAATTAGCCTATGCCAATTCATGCTCTTCAGGCCTTAATATACCCCCATTAAATCAATAGCATTAAGTGACATAGAAAGGAATTTCTTAATTTCTCAACATTTTAACTCTTCAAGACCAGACTGATTTTGGCTTTCAGGACCAGGACCCATTTTTTAAATCCAACCTGTCTCACTTTATGTGGTTGTAGCTATGTGATGCTATAACTTTTCTTTCTGATTCTGAGATAGTTTTCTAATGACATAAGGTACTTTACGTTAGTGGTAAATTTTGGCCGATATTCAAAAAAAATTGTGAAAAATGCATTTTTTTTTCATGAAAAAAATGTAAAAATTTGCATTTTTCTCATTTTAAAATTTCTGCTGTCACCGCGCAGGTTTAATCATTTAAAAATGTTATTCCAAGTATCATTATTCACACGGCAATACTAAAAATGTGTACTTTTTTATTTATATTTTTCATAAACATTTAGAATTGTATTAGTGGCCATGGAGATTATATATGAATTTTGTGGGTGTTTTTTTTTTTCTACACTTTAATTTATTGTCCCACCATGGGGACTACACTGTGCAATTGCCTGATTACAAGCATATTGCATTGCAGTGCTGGTAATTATCTCGGCACTATCCATACACACACGTGCTTTCAACAATGGCTCCACGGAACTATCACTATACATAACGCTGAAGGCTCATATCATTCAGGTGGTGCTCTGTAATTAATGAAAGTTCCAAGCCGTCCATTCACACAACGAGAAAAGAGAAGATTTGCAGCAAACATAATCTTCATATAAACACTTTATTCCACCAAGAAATGTGGGGTGTGGATAGAGCTAGGGCTTGATTTAGTTTGTTTTTGTGTTTTTTGGCTTTTTCTGGACTTTTTGACCTCAGCTTGGTATCTGACTTTGTCTCTGTTTTGTGATTTTGTTCCCAATGTATTATCCTGGTTTGGCCTGACTAGTCTTACTTTGTTATTCTGTCCTTTTTCCTATCCCTCACATTACCATAGGAAGGGACGTCGCCCAGTTGGGGGCCACTGTTTGGGGCGTTCAACAAGTACGCAGGGACAGTGGGAGGATTTTGTTCCAGGGCTGCACTCACCCTAGGGGCCCTAATAGACCAAACGATTATCGGACGTTCTTGGCCAATTACCGGACATTCTGGCCGATAATTGTTTGGGTAATAGGACCTGACTACAGTGGGCAGCCTGGACAATCTAAGGATCGTCTGGACAGCCTCTCCCACAGCTCCTGCGACGGGTGCCCGGCCCCCACATGGATGACATGGGAGCACCTCCTGTGCCCGTGTCATGTCTGTGACGTACCAGCACATGCTGTGCAGAATTGGACATGCTAGTACGTCCATCTGTGGGAAGGGGTTAATAATGAAAATTTGCTTATCTATAGTTCTAATATATAAGGACCTTACACTGTTAGTAAGGTACCACATGTTATTTCTTTATGTTTTTGGAAAGAAAAAAAAAACTTTGCCTTGTACATTTTAATATTTTGTTTTCACAGGATTTTGGAGAAGACAGTTCACTGTACATCACCAAGGTAACAACCATTCATATGGGCAATTACACATGCCATGCTTATGGCTACGACGATCTCTTCCAGACACACATCCTTCAGGTGAATGGTTAGTAAATGGCACATGTGATAATTCACAAATACTTCTGTTACAATTATGAATGTTAGAAGTATTATATTACTGTATATGTAAACTAACTATTTTTATTAAAGTGTCTCTGTCATTACAACTACAAATTCTAAATCAACAGATGTGAAATAAAGCAAGTTTGCAATTTACATTCATTATTTATTTGTTTGTTTGTTTATTTACTTATTTTTCAATTTTTCTGTTATCATGGAAAACACGGCACTTTCTGTGTTCTGACTCTTTTTTTTCAAAGAGTCTAAAAACAGGAAGTCCCGTGTATCCCAGGCCATCTGAGCGCTCACAGAGAGGAGGCAGTCATGTGACTCTCTGTACTGGCCGGAATTCCTGTGTTTAGTCTCTTTTAATGACAACATTAGTCCAAAAATCTGCTTTCAGGAGACTGGACCAGGATTTCTGGCAAATATAGCTTTGTTTTACAGAATAATAACAATAACTTCACATATACTGTTAATTTAGATTTAGAAAGTTATAACGACAGGTACCCCTTCAAATGAATAGAATGTACTTTTTGGTTGATGGTTATATTACAACCTAAGGAGAATGAGGCTCTAATTTTCTGCCTCTCCTATCCTTTGTAGAAAGGGTAGCACGGCTTTCTGAGCTATGCAAGCTATGCGAGGGCCCAACAAGCCTTCAAGCCTGTTTGTAATAGAAATAACCAATAGAGAATTATTTGTGCCCTGCATTCCAGTGGGGCAAACTGAAATAAAAGGGGTGGTGTACTTTACGGAATTTGAACTTACTGCAGTTTAGGCAGATTTGATTTAAAAATTATCTGAAACCATTCTACACTGTGCATTTAAATGACTCACAAAAAATAGGGTTCAATTGTTATCAAGTACACACATACTGTCAAATTCTATGCTGTTATGTACAAGCATTGGTCAGTAATGAATTGGATTTATAATCATATTATTGTCTATAAAATAGTCAATCAGAAAAAACAATAATATGTCATAGAGACAGACTGAGGTTTACAAGCTGTATAGTAATAAAACCAGATAGGCTTGTCATGGTGATAATTGAAATTTACATAAAAAACTTTAATCATGAATCTGCACGTCCTTTACAGCCTTTATATAAATGAGAAATGGCTTCTTTAGTGAACGCCTATAAACCCAGCAGCATGGATTTATACGCTGGATACTGGGTCTTTATTACATATCTGCTGTGCTGATAAGGCAATCCCCTTTAAGCTGTGCCCTTTGCCTGTAGTCTATGAGAAATTGTGCATTTAAAGGCTATTGTGTTTTAAACTACTATAGGAAGTAATATATTCTATACTATAAGAATATATTCTTTCCAGTCTGAAGAGGAGGAGAGGTTTTCTGAAAGGATTTTCTACTGCTCTGGACAGTTCCTGTCATGGACAGAGGTGGCAGCAGAGAGCACTGTGTTAGACTGAAAAGAATAAACCACTTTCTGTAGGACATACAGCAGCTGATAAATACTGGGAGACTGGAGAATTTTAAATAGAAGTAAATTACAAATCTCTGGCACTCTCTGACACGGTTGATTTAAAAGAAAATATTTTTAGCTTGAGTATCCCTTTGGCATCCCCATGGTATACATTTACGTCATAAGTCGGGAAGGAGTTAATAGAGGGCAGCTACACCTCCCCCCCACCCCACCCCCAAACACAGTAAGGCTAGGATCAGATTTAGGATCAGTATTCTGCAGTTTTTCGTACAGTTTTTGGCCATGCAAATGTTTGTAATTTGCTTTAAAACATACAGTGCACACAGGGGCGGATTAACTTTACCATAGGCCCCGGGCTGTTCACCAAGCCTGGGCCCCCCCACCCCACTGTAACTATGGCAGCACTAGACTGGCGTTCATAGTACAGTATAGATAATGTCATGATGTCCTGATTTGTGAAAAATTGCACAAAACTGTGCAGAAAACTGTGATTTTTTTGCAAAGTGTAAGTGTAGCCAGGAGACAGTACACTACTGAAAGTATAAGTCTTTTTGGGTGGTCATGGGCCCCCCAGGAGCTCAGGGCCCCGGGCTGCTGCCCCGAACGCCCCTATTATAATCCACTACTGAGTGCACAGTTTTGTCACATGGTAGCTGGCCCTGGAGAATACTACCACTGCATGTGAACCCAGTCTTAAAGTGTCACTGTCGTTTGTAAAAAAAAAAATTGACATGTCATAGAGACATGTTCAATGTTTTGTTGAGTGTTCAGACCCATATCGATCAGGAGAACGAGCTGGGAGAGGACTGTGCTGCAGCGTGCCCTTTCCCACTCGTTCTTCCTATCGGTCCAGGTCTGAGTGTTAAAAAGTTTTTACAAACGATGGGTACACTTTAGGCCAGTTATTGCATATCTATGTACCTTTCTCTCATGTAGAATACTTACCTCTACTGGGCTCTGTTTAACTCATCTGTGATGCTACCACCGGCTGGCTAAATTATTTATATTTTCGCAGAGCGAATAAGTGGTTCGCTGGTGTAAATTTCAGTAAATCTGTCACACACAAGAGCACATTTATGCTAAGTCTCATGCACTTGCTTTACTTTTTGTTTAACTTAGGCTTTATTAGGCATAGTAATGCATGCATGTACATACAACAATGTATAGTCATGACAAAAATGCATGGCCAGCAGTGGCGTAGCTGCCATAGAGCCAGCCAGGCAGCTGCTATGGGGCCCGTGCTGGAGGGGGCCCAGGGATGCTTAACCCTTTATGTACTGCAGTGTGTAAAAAACAGAAGACAAGGAGATTTTTACTTTACTGCTCTGATAACCCCTGACCTCTATACTGTGGCTGCAAGCTTCAAGGTCAGGGGTTATCAGTGCATGAGCAATGAAGCAAAGATCTCCTTGTCTTCTGTTTTTAACCCTTTTTGGGCTGCAGCATGTAAGTGAGGTTTGTGTCGCTTACACACTGTGGTACATAAGGACTCTGGCCACAAGAGATTTTATTTTGTGATCACATCTTCAATGTGTGTATGTATGTATATATATTAGGGATGGTCCGAACCGAGCTCGGTTTGAGTTCGTACGAACCCGAACCCCCTGGAAAGCTGGGATACAGCCATAGCCATAGGCTGTATCCTAGTTTTCCAGGAGTTACTCCTGCTGGATCCGCTCGCTCCATGGAGCGGGCAGACAGCGGGAATCTGCTGCCGAGCGTTCGGGTTCATACGAACCCAAACCTCGGCAGGTTCGGACCATCGGGGGGCGTACAGGTTTTTTTATTTTTTTGCTATGGGGCCCCATGAATACTAGCTACGCCTCTGATGGCCAGAGTTGCACATTATACAGTTTTTACAATACTTTTTTTACTAACTAACAGGGCCAAGAGGGCTGACAAGTCAAAAATTTTGACCAACCATAACATAGCCTGGGGGGGGGCTGCAAATCAGCTTTTTGAGGACACAAATAAGCTAATAAAACCTATTGGAGAGTTTCTTAAAATCGCTTGTACTATTGATTTCTGGAATAATATTTTAAATGACAGTTACACTTTAGTATGTAAAATAAAGTATCAAACTGCCTTATTTCTTGTGTTGGAAATCTGTGCATACATCCATCCATATGTTATGCCATGATTGGTTTCAGAGAAATGGCCTTATTGTGATGATAAAAAATAATTTCCCACAGCAGGAAAATCATTTCACAGCTTAATGAACATGGTATGTTTCATATATTAACTACCCAGCATATGTCTACTATTGCAATATGACTTTTATATGACATTTAATTTTATATGCCAGCAGTAAACAACTAGTCGGACAGTTGTTAGACTTCAAAAAACATATTGAAACATCTTATCTAGCTATAAAATTACCTTCACATTTAGTTGTATATTGGAACCATCTGTGGAGTTTATTTGTGAGTTTGAATCCTCCTTTTTTTTTCATCTTTATCTGTTTTAGCAAATATTCTAATTAAAGCACTAGTACAGCACCCCCTACCAAACCACTATTACCATTTTGATGTCCTGTCCCAGGCATGTCTTTTCCCAAGGCTTTCCTGTCTCCTGGGCCGGAATTCAGTGTAAAAACAACTTTTATTCCAGTGGCGCAGCGTCAATAAGTGGGGCTTGGAGCATCTCTCCACCTCTCTTGCCCCTGGGGTGAATAAGAGTGGGGAGAGAGGGGCCGCCGGTATAAAACTTGTTCGCCGAATGCTGACCCCATGACCAGACATGTCTGGGACAGGGCATTAAATGGGTGCTGGCAGTTTGTTTGTGTGTGTTAAGAAGTTAAGAAAAGTGGAGACTAAAAATTTGTCATTTACAGCAACCTGAAGAAATTTTTATTCATTGGGCACACTGGGCTCAGTGTTTGACATTAGTTGCCTTCCTCCATTGTAGCCAGGAGTACAGCTATATATAAGAATGAGATTTAGTAATGGATTTTTTTCAGCTGTTAAAAGAAGAAGAAGCTCTAAGCTGGTTTTATAGAGATGCCAGGAAAACTTTTGTAAGATTTTTTTGCATGTAATGATTTTGCTGCAGATCTGCACAAAATTTTCAGCAAAATTCACAACACTTTTGCTGCGCTGGATTTACTAAGGCTCTTGGCAGGGTCGGCCTTAGGGTAGATGGCGCCCTGTGTGGAATTTTCTTTTGACGCCCTCACCACCACACACACACACACTCACACACACACCACTCAACGACACAGCGCAATCAGAATCTACAGGATATAAGGCCAGAATGCACATAGTAATTCCCCCTTTGTGCTCCACATAGTTATCCCCCCTTGTGCTCCACATAGTAATCCCCCCTTTTGCTCCACATAGTAATTCCCCCCTTGTGCTCTACATAGTAATTTCCCCCCTGTGATCCACATATTAATTCCCCCATTACAGAAAGAAAAAAAAACAAATAAACTCACCTAGTGCAGGCTCCCCCACCGCAGCGTGTCTCCCAGCAGCCGGTGCTCCTCACTTCTCCTCTGCTCCAGTGCAGACATCGCATCTGAGACGCTGCCTGTGCCGGAAGGCCCGGATGCTGCCGTCGCCACACACACAGCTAAGTGCGGCTCTCACCTGGGAATCCGGCTCTTCTGAACCTCCAGTGGGCCTGTCCGACATTAAAAGGGGGCACCACTGGGTTCACCCGGCAGCGCCCCCTTTGAGTGATGCGGTGATGCACCCTGTGCGGTTGCACAGGTTACACACCCCTAAGGCCAGCCCTGGCTCTTAGTAAATCAGGCCAACCTTAGATGGTGCAAATATATATTCCTGCTCCGGAACTAGCAGATGTAAATTATAATAAATAAGGCGCAGGAGGAGGCCACATCTTCTTCCCACCGTACCGCAGCCCCCTGCTCGCCCCTTAGGTGAACACAAACATATCTGATTATTTTCAGGTATTCACCAGGCACAGCCATGATAAATCTTCTCCATTTTTTTCTTCTGTTGCAGATTTTGCCATTGAACTTTTGGAAAATCTTTAACAGATCTGCAACAGTTCTGCAATATAAAATGACGAATCCATAGTGCAAGGGCATTTATTTCATCGACTTTGTTGCTGCTGAACTACTTTTTTCTTTTCTACTTTTACTTTTAACAATTCTGGATAGCAGAGCCAGGATTAATCTTAATCTTAAAGTGACTCTACCACCAGGCCCAGGCTGAAGCACTGGAGGTGGGCCAATCCACCCTTAGTGGGAGGAAACCCCCGCCCCTCTATGATAGGGTTCCATTGATTTTAATGGAGTCACGTCATGGAGGGGCTGGGGTTTCCCACTTCCCACTGGGGGTGGGTCGGCCCGCCTCCAGTGCTTCAGCCTGGGCCTGGTGGTACAGTCACTTTAAACTGCGTTCACCCATCTATTATATACGGATTATATGCAGTCCAATGTTCATGGTAGACAACACCTATATAGTACTATGTGTCCCAAATAATAATCATGAATCACTCAAGGTTCAAAATTATTAACAAAACTTAATTATATCCATCACAAAAAGAAAAAACATAAAAATATGACCTGGGAGGTGGGAGACCCCACTACTGGGACAGAAGTAACATGATAATTATTTAAGTGCATGTGCATATTTGTAAACCTCATAATCAGCTCATTCAGCATAAATGTATATAAAATAAGATGTAAGTGCTGTGCTATAATGCTTCAGTATGCTGAATAGAGTAAGGCTTTGTTTACACTGTGTGGAACATTGCCTCTTGTTCTATGGGATCCCAGCCAGAAGAACTTTATTTTATCCTCAGCGTTGTTACCGTGCAGTTTCAATGTAGTCCTCTGTCTGGTACAGCCGCTTGGAGCAATGCCCTCTGGACGGCCTACCCCTTCTTGTGATTATCAGTGGAGCAGGCCGGCCTAACACTGGCAGGATCAGCATTCTGGGGAAGAGGCAGTGCTCCAAACCACCTTACTGGATAGTGAGCTACATTAAGGCTATGTTCACACTACGTATATGTACGGCAGTAGTGCGAACCGCGAATATACACCTGTAGTTTTGAGGTTGGTGGGAACAATGGAAAGTATAGGATTTCCGGCTGCACAGTGCACACTATGTATGAGCCTACGGCCCCATCGTATACAGAGCCGTGAAAAATGAACAAGACCATTGTTTGCGGCTGGAACTGCTCAAACTCACGGCCGTGGATTTACATGCGGTCCCGTACATAGTACTTATTTCAGCAAAATCCAACTTGATTTTTATCCGAATCCACCATTGTGCAATTAAATATACTGTTAAAATAAATATATATATATATATATATATATATATATATAAATAAATGTATATTTATATATATATTTATTTTTTTTACAGTATATTTAATTGCACAATGATGGATTCGTTTAAATGAAATAATTGAACAACGAAAGGGACTTTATTACAACGAAAATGTGTTTTATTAATTAAATATATTAGCCATGAGAGGCATCGGCATTACTGCAGAGGATCGCTAACCCCGGTAATTGCGATTCCTGTAAACTGTTTCCCTGCTTTCCCAGATGCATCCAGAGGTGTTTGCATCACTTTTTAAAGATTTTATTTGTTATTTTTATTTAAACCAGATTTCCAAGTAAATGACCGTATGTTTTCAGCCGCATGTCTATTTTTTCACACGGCCGTAGTTTCAGCCGAACATTTCCGGCCGCATAAAATCTACGGCCGGAAATATACGTAGTGTGAACATAGCCTAAAACTGTATAGGAAAGACAACTAGGATATAGTTAAGAGACTTACCTTCATCCTCAGTCCCCCGTTCGCAACAGTGAGGTTCATCTAACCTGCTGATAGCTCCCCTTCAAATTACCCCCTGTGGGTGAGGCTGTGCTCCATGGGGGTGGGGGGGTTAAATTAAATTGTGGGGCAGACTGCATTCCATTAGAGGGAGGGGATGGGGTTAAACTTACCCAATCAGCCTCTATCTTTGTGGACATGTCTGACAGGTAGTCATTATGTACCAGTGTGTGCAGGAGCATAGTTCTACTGAAGATTTGTCAGGAAGAGGCACAAAATGGGTCAATCTACCCATGTGGAATACTGCTAACAGTCCCCGTCATTTAAACATACTATTAGTTGCTTTTTAGCACATGCGCCGTGTGTGACTCTGGACGCTAACTTTATATCGGTAATATGCTCTGAGATGTTGTGTCATCATGGTGAAGTGAGGAGTGAACACTCCTGACGATTCCATTTGTACATATTTCTATGAACTTTTATGGACTTTATGATTATTCTAATCCCATGTACCAGGGCCGTAGCTGGGGGGGGGGGGGGGGCAAAGGGGGCAAAGGGGGCAAAGGGGGCAGTTGCCCCGGGCGCCGAGACCAGGGGGGGCGTCATCACAGGGAGCAGACAGAGAGAGGATGGCAGTGGATGAGGCAGCCTGGAAGCTCCTGCCCTCTGTCAGTGTGGGGAGAGGGGGGGCGATTTTTACTTCATCAAAAGAGGTATTTCCCATACTGTCCTTTACCACTATTTTGTGCAAATTAGGGCTAAACAGCAGCCAGGAAACAGTACATGTGACTATGATGTCACCGCAGGTCCTGCATGTACACTGTACTATGGAGGAGGAAGAAAGAAGATACAGGTGTGTGGGAAGGGGAGGACAATCAGGGGTGCACAGTCTGGGCAGGGGAGGGGGACAGGGGGTACAGGGTGACACGATTTAGACATTACCCTTGTCTGGAATGGGGGGGCACACAAGAGAGTGTCCAGTGTCTATTTAGGGGTCTGGTCTGGTTGTACATTATTCCATACTTAACCCCTTAATAACTGGCTCTCCAGCTGTTGCAGAACTACAACTCCCATCATGTCTGGACAGCCAAAGTTTTAGCTTTGATTGTCCATGTATGATGGGAGATGTAGTTTTGCAACAGCTGGTGAGGCAAGGTTACCTACCCTAATCTATAAAGCACCTGTACCTGTCATTTTTCTAAATTATTTCTATTTTGAATTTGGTGATAGATTACCTTACTGGAGGTGTTACTGCTGTTGTCTCAGCTGCTGAGTGGGGTTCATGGAACCTCGGGAAATCCTAGGTTCTATAGAACTCGAACATTCATGAACCTGCCGCATTAGATTGCTGATGCCTTCCCGGTCCGTGGGGAAGGAGAAGAGTGGACGGGTACCGACTGGAATTTCAGGATTCAGCCTAGGTAATAGCCTAGGTAATAGGCTGAATCCCAGAATTCCAGTCAGTACCCGGGCACTCTCCTCCTTCCCCACGGACCAGGAAGGCTTCAGCAATCTAATGCAGCAGGTTCATGAATGTTCGAGTTCAATTGAACCTAGGATTTCCCGAAGTTTGATTCTACAGCTGAGCGTACCCGTGCATTAGGAGTCAGCACCACAGAATCACATGACACTGGAGATAGATCAGGAAGCTTTGCCTCCTAATTCACAGGTACAGACAGCAGGGAGCGGAGACAACGGCGCCTCCTCAGGTACAGACAGCAGGGAGCGGAGGCAACGGTGCCTCCGCAGGTACAGACAGCAAGGAGCGGAGGTAATGGCGCCTCCTCAGGTACAGACAGCAGGGAGCGGAGGTAATGGCGCCTCCTCAGGTACAGACAGCAGGGAGCGGAGGTAACGGCGCCTCCGTTAAGGTACTTAAGGACCAAATTTTAAATGGGAACATTCCAGGTACACAGTAAATATGACATTATGTATCTCATATTGTGAAAACCACACTAGTGCTGCCAGTAGAGATGACCGAATCGCTCATCTAAACAATCGCTCATCTACACTTCATAAAGGCTACAAACACACTTGGCGTATCCGCAGCGAGACTCGCTGTGGATCCCGCCCTATACTTTCAATGGCAGACAAACACGCAGCAGGGATGTACATCCCTGCTGCGAGTTTGTCCGCAGCCCGCCCCTTTAACCCGCCGTCTGCCGGAGATTATACATTACCGGGTCCCCGCTCCTGCTTGCTTCGGCGGTTCCTGGCACGTCCCGCCGCAGTGCACTGATTGGATGAGCGGGACGTGAAGACACCGGGAACCACCAAAGCAAGCAGGAGTGGGGACTCGGTAATGTATGGTCTCCGGCGGCCGGCGGGTTAACGGGGCGGGCTGCGAGTTTGTCTGCCATTGAGTAAACAGGGATGGGATCCGCAGCGAGTTTCGCTGTGATTAGCAGCGAGAAACTCGCTGCGGATACGCCAAGTGTGTTTGTACCCAAAAAAAAAAAAAATAAAAATATATATATATATATATATATATATATATATATATATATATACACACATACATGGGCCCCCCTGTGCTTACTGCGCATACGGGGGGGGGGGGGGGGGGGGGGCACACCTAATTGAATCTTAGCCCCGGGTGGAGGAGAGCCTAGCTACACCTTTGCCATTTTGCCATTTACCACTGTATGGGTGGTTTGTTTATCACAAATCACATATATTCTATTTATGCTTCTATGATACACATGATGCTTCATGTAAAACTTTTCACATATTTTGACACATGCTTAGTTTGTTTTCATTTGCACAGTGACACCAATTGCTGTTGGAACATATGTTACTTATGATGTTTACTGTATTTATACACCCGTGAGCCATGTGTGCACTTGATACTGCTTGAAAAAAACCTCAGTATAAGGTTGAAACGTCACGGTTTGGGGCTAAATAAAGCACAAAGTTTTTTCATATTTCTGAGTGCTACAGTAATCCTATTGTTATTTAAGTCAGCACCTGTGGTCGCAGGGGGTGCATACTGCTTGGCACCAAACCATTTTTGTCTAACAGAGTGCTGCATTTCATCAATAGCTTAATTGGGCCACAACATGGCCATTAAATTTGATGATGGGGTTCTGTTTATTGAAATGTATGCTATTTGACTAGGGGTATTCCTTACTTAAGTATCATATTAATTTGGGTATAAGTGGAA